>NW_019272088.1:322509-501304 GCF_002738345.1 Cucurbita maxima | reverse complement strand
GATCGTGACTCGGTTTTTTTAGCACGTACTAAAAACTTACCAGATTTGGGTTTCGGAAGTAGGGTTCGATTTGAAGAACTCTTTTACTGTTTTATGCACTCCGTTTCTTAGAAATAATATTCTAAATCATCAAGCCTTATCATTCCTCACAAAACTTTTGAAAAACGTCGATGGTGACTCGGTTTTTTTAGCACGTACTAATAACTTTCAAAATTTGGGTTTCCGAAGTAGGGTTCGATTTGAAAAACTCTTTTACTGTTTTATGCACTCCGTTTCTTAGAAATAATATTCTAAATCATCAAGCCTTATCATTCCTCACAAAAGTTTCGAAAAACGTCGATCGTGACTCTGTGTTTTTAGCACGTACTAATAACTTTCAAAATTTGGGTTTCCGAAGTAGGGTTCGATTTGAAAAACTCTTTTACTGTTTTATGCACTCCGTTTATTAGAAATAATATTCTAAATCATCAAGCCTTATCATTCCTCACAAAACTTTCGAAAAACGTCGATCGTGACTCGGTTTTTTTAGCACGTACTAAAAACCTCCTAGATTTGGGTTTCCGAAGTAAGGTACGATTTGAAGAACTCTTTCACTGTTTTATGCACTCCGTTTCTTAGAAATAATATTCTAAATCATCAAGCCTTATCATTACTCACAAAACTTTCGAAAAACGTCGACCGTGACTCGGTTTTTTTAGCACGTACTTCAAACTTTACAGATTTGGGTTTCCGAAGTATGGTTCAATATAAAGAACTCTTTTACTGTTTTATGCACTCCGTTTCTTAGATATGATATTCTAAATCATCAAGCCTTATCATTCCTCACAAACTTTCAAAAAACGTCGATGGTGACTCGGTTTTTTTAGCACGTACTAATAACTTTCAAAATTTGGGTTTCCGAAGTAGGGTTCGATTTGAAAAACTCTTTTACTGTTTTATGCACTCCGTTTCTTAGAAACAATATTCTAAATCATCAAGCCTTATCATTCCTCACAAAACTTTCGAAAAACGTCGATCGTGACTCGGTTTTTTTAGCACGTATAAAATCTTCCCAGATTTGGGTTTCCGAATTAGGGTTCGATTTGAAGAACTCTTTCACTGTTTTATGCACTCCGTTTCTTAGAAATAATATTCTAAATCATCAAGCCTTATCATTCCTCACAAAACTTTCGAAAAACGTCGATGGTGACTCCGTTTTTTTAGCACGTACTTCAAACTTTACAGATTTGGGTTTCCGAAGTATGGTTCAATATAAAGAACTCTTTTACTGTTTTATGCACTCCGTTTCTTAGAAATAATATTCTAAATCATCAAGCCTTATCATTACTCACAAAACTTTCGAAAAACGTCGACCGTGACTCGGTTTTTTTAGCACGTACTTCAAACTTTACAGATTTGGGTTTCCGAAGTATGGTTCAATATAAAGAACTCTTTTACTGTTTTATGCACTCCGTTTCTTAGATATGATATTCTAAATCATCAAGCCTTATCATTCCTCACAAACTTTCAAAAAACGTCGATGGTGACTCGGTTTTTTTAGCACGTACTAAAAACTTTCAAGATTTGTGTTTCCGAAGAAGGGTTCGATTTGAAGAACAATTTTACTGTTTTATGCACTCCGTTTCTTAGAAATAATATTCTAAATCATCAAGCCTTATCATTACTCACAAAACTTTCGAAAAACGTCGACCGTGACTCGGTTTTTTTAGCACGTACTTCAAACTTTACAGATTTGGGTTTCCGAAGTATGGTTCAATATAAAGAACTCTTTTACTGTTTTATGCACTCCGTTTCTTAGATATGATATTCTAAATCATCAAGCCTTATCATTCCTCAAAAACTTTCAAAAAACGTCGATGGTGACTCGGTTTTTTTAGCACGTACTAATAACTTTCAAAATTTGGGTTTCCGAAGTAGGGTTCGATTTGAAAAACTCTTTTACTGTTTTATGCACTCCGTTTCTTAGAAACAATATTCTAAATCATCAAGCCTTATCATTCCTCACAAAACTTTCGAAAAACGTCGATCGTGACTCGGTTTTTTTAGCACGTATAAAAACTTCCCAGATTTGGGTTTCCGAATTAGGGTTCGATTTGAAGAACTCTTTCACTGTTTTATGCACTCCGTTTCTTAGAAATAATATTTTAAATCATCAAGCCTTATCATTCCTCACAAAACTTTCGAAAAACGTCGATGGTGACTCCGTTTTTTTAGCACGTACTAAAAACTTTCAAGATTTGTGTTTCCGAAGAAGGGTTCGATTTGAAGAACAATTTTACTGTTTTATGCACTCCGTTTCTTAGAAATAATATTCTAAATCATCAAGCCTTATCATTACTCACAAAACTTTCGAAAAACGACGACCGTGACTCGGTTTTTTTAGCACGTACTTCAAACTTTACAGATTTGGGTTTCCGAAGTATGGTTCGATTTGACGAACTCTTTTACTGTTTTATGCACTCCTTTTCTTAGAAATAATATACTAAATCATCAAGCCTTATCATTCCTCACAAAACTTTTGAAAAATGTCGATGGTGACTCGGTTTTTTTAGCACGTACTAAAAACTTTCAAGATTTGGGTTTCCCAAGTAGGGTTCGATTTGAAGAACTCTTTTACTGTTTTATGCACTCCGTTTCTTAGAAATAATATTCTAAATAATCAAGCCTGATCATTCCTCAAAAAAATTTCGACAATCGTCGACCGTGACTCGGTTTTTTTAGCACGTACTTAAAAATTTAGAGATTTGGGTTTCCAAAGTATGGTTCAATATAAAGAACTCTTTTACTGTTTTATGCACTCCGTTTCTTAGATATAATATTCTAAATTATCAAGCCTTATCATTCCTCACAAATTTTTCGAAAAACGTCGATGGTGACTCGGTTTTTTTAGCACGTACTAAAAACTTTCAAGATTTTGGTTTCCGAAGTAGGGTTCGATTTTAAAAACTCTTTTACTGTTTTATGCACTCCGTTTCTTTGAAATATTATTCTAAATCATCAAGCCTTATCATTCCTCTTTTACTGTTTTATGCACTCCGTTTCTTTGAAATATTATTCTAAATCATCAAGCCTTATCATTCCTCACCAAACTTTCAAAAAACGTCGATCGTGACTCAGTTTTTTTAGCACGTACTAAAAACTTACCAGATTTGGGTTTCCGCAGTAGGGTTCGATTTGAAGAACTCTTTTACTGTTTTATGCACTCCGTTTCTTAGAACTAATATTCTAAGTAGGGTTCGATTTGAAGAACTCTTTTACTGTTTTATGCACTCCGTTTCTTAGAACTAATATTCTAAATCATCAAGTCTTATAATTCCTCACAAAAGTTTCGAAAAACGTCGATCGTGACTCGGTTTTTTTAGCACGTACTTCAAACTTCCCAGATTTGGGTTTCTGAAGTAAGGTACAATTATAAGAACTCTTTTACTGTTTTATGCACTCCATTTCTTAGAAATAATATTCTAAATCATCAAGCCTTATCATCCTCACAAAACTTTCGAAAAATGTCGATGGTGACTCGATTTTTTTAGCACGTACTAAAAACTTTCAAGATTTGGGTTTCCGAAGTACGGTTCGATTTCAAGAACTCTTTTACTATTTTATGCCCTACGTTTCTTAGAAATAATATTCTAAATCATCAAGCCTTATCATTCCTCACAAAAATTTCGAAAAACGTCGATCGTGACTCGGTTTTTTTAGCACGTACTAAAAACTTACCAGATTTGGGTTTCGGAAGTAGGGTTCGATTTGAAGAACTCTTTTACTGTTTTATGCACTCCGTTTCTTAGAACTAATATTCTAAATCATCAAGTCTTATAATTCCTCACAAAAGTTTCGAAAAACGTCGATCGTGACTCGGTTTTTTTAGCACGTACTTCAAACTTCCCAGATTTGGGTTTCTGAAGTAAGGTACAATTATAAGAACTCTTTTACTGTTTTATGCACTCCATTTCTTAGAAATAATATTCTAAATCATCAAGCCTTATCATCCTCACAAAAATTTCGAAAAATGTCGATGGTGACTCGATTTTTTTAGCACGTACTAAAAACTTTCAAGATTTGGGTTTCCGAAGTAGGGTTCGATTTGAAGAACTCTTTTACTGTTTTATGCACTACGTTTCTTATAAATAATATTCTAAATCATTAAGCCTTATCATTCCTCACAAAAATTTCGAAAAACGTCGACCGTGACTCGATTTTTTTAGCACGTACTTCAAACTTCCCTGTTTGTGTTTCCGAAGAAGGGTTCGATTTGAAGAACAATTTTACTGTTTTATGCACTCCTTTTCTTAGAAATAATATACTAAATCATCAAGCCTTATCATTCCACACAAAACTTTTGAAAAATGTCGATGGTGACTCGGTTTTTTTAGCACGTACTAAAAACTTTCAAGATTTTGGTTTCCGAAGTAGGGTTCGATTTGAAAAACTCTTTTACTTTTTTATGCACTCCGTTTCTTAGAAATAATATTCTAAATAATCAAGCCTGATCATTCCTCAAAAAAATTTCGACAATCGTCGACCGTGACTCGGTTTTTTTAGCATGTACTTAAAAATTTTGAGATTTGGGTTTTCGAAGTATGGTTCAATATAAAGAACTCTTTTACTGTTTTATGCACTCCGTTTCTTAGATATAATATTCTAAATCATCAAGCCTTATCATTCCTCACAAATTTTTCGAAAAACGTCGATGGTGACTCGGTTTTTTTAGCACGTACTAAAAACTTTCAAGATTTTGGTTTCCCAAGTAGGGTTCGATTTGAAAAACTCTTTTACTTTTTTATGCACTCCGTTTCTTAGAAATAATATTCTAAATAATCAAGCCTGATCATTCCTCAAAAAAATTTCGACAATCGTCGACCGTGACTCGGTTTTTTTAGCATGTACTTAAAAATTTTGAGATTTGGGTTTTCGAAGTATGGTTCAATATAAAGAACTCTTTTACTGTTTTATGCACTCCGTTTCTTAGATATAATATTCTAAATCATCAAGCCTTATCATTCCTCACAAATTTTTCGAAAAACGTCGATGGTGACTCGGTTTTTTTAGCACGTACTAAAAACTTTCAAGATTTTGGTTTCCGAAGTAGGGTTCGATTTTAAAAACTCTTTTACTGTTTTATGCACTCCGTTTCTTAGAAATATTATCCTAAATCATCAAGCCTTATCATTCCTCACAAAACTTTCAAAAAAACGTCGATCGTGACTCAGTTTTTTTTGCACGTACTAAAAACTTACCAGATTTGGGTTTCCGCAGTAGGGTTCGATTTGAAGAACTCTTTTACTGTTTTATGCACTCCGTTTCTTAGAAATAATATTCTAAATCATCAAGCCTTATCATTCCTCACAAAACTTTCGAAAAACGTCGATCGTGACTCAGTTTTTTAGCACGTACTAAAAACTTACCAGATTTGGGTTTCCGCAGTAGGGTTCGATTTGAAGAACTCTTTTACTGTTTTATGCACTCCATTTCCTAGAAATAATATTCTAAATCATCAAGCCTTATCATTTCTCACAAAACTTTCGAAAAACGTCGATCGTGACTCGGTTTTTTTAGCACGTACTTCAAACTTCCCTGTTTGTGTTTCCGAAGAAGGGTTCGATTTGAAGAACAATTTTACTCTTTTATGCACTCCGTTTCTTAGAAATAATATTCTAAATCATCAAGCCTTATCATTACTCACAAAACATTCGAAAAACGTCGATCGTGACTCAGTTTTTTTAGCACGTACTAAAAACTTACCAGATTTGAGTTTCCGAAGTAGGGTTCGATTTTAAGAACTCTTTATTGTTTTATGCACTCCGTTTCCTAGAAATAATATTCTAAATCATCAAGCCTTATCATTCCTCACAAAACTTTCGAAAAACGTCGATGGTGAATCGGTTTTTTTCGCACGTACCAAAAACTTTCAAGATTTGGGTTTCCGAAGTAGGGTTCGATTTGAAGAACTCTTTTACTGTTTTATGCACTCTGTTTCTTAGAAATAATATACTAAATCCTCAAGCCTTATCATTCCTCACAAAACTTTCGAAAAACGTCGATCGTGACTCAGTTTTTTTAGCACGTACTAAAAACTTTCAAGATTTTGGTTTCCGAAGTAGGGTTCGATTTTAAAAACTCTTTTACTGTTTTATGCACTCCGTTTCTTAGAAATAATATTCTAAATCATCAAGCCTTATCATTCCTCACAAAACTTTCAAAAAACGTCGATCGTGACTCGATTTTTTTAGCACGTACTAAAAACTTTCCAGATTTGGGTTTCCTAAGTAGCGTTCGATTTGAAGAACTCTTTTACTGTTTTATGCACTCTGTTTCTTAGAAATAATATACTAAATCCTCAAGCCTTATCATTCCTCACAAAACTTTCAAAAAACGTCGATCGTGACTCGATTTTTTTAGCACGTACTAAAAACTTTCCAGATTTGGGTTTCCGAAGTAGGGTTCGATTTGAAGAACTCTTTTACTGTTTTATGCACTCCGTTTCTTAGAAATAATATTCTAAATCATCAAGCCTTATCATTCCTCACAAAACTTTCAAAAAACGTCGATCGTGACTCGATTTTTTTAGCACGTACTAAAAACTTTCAAGATTTGGGTTTCCGAAGTAGGGTTCGATTTGAAGAACTCTATTACTGTTTTATGCACTACGTTTCTTAGAAATAATATTCTAAATCATCAAGCCTTATCATTCCTCACAAAAATTTCGAAAAACGTCGACCGTGACTCTGTTTTTTTAGCACGTACTAAAAACTTTCAAGATTTGTGTTGACGAAGAAGGGTTCGATTTGAAGAACAATTTTACTGTTTTATGCACTCCGTTTCTTAGAAATAATATTCTGAATCATCAAGCCTTATCATTCCTCACAAAAATTTCGAAAAATGTCGATGGTGACTCGATTTTTTTAGCACGTACTAAAAACTTTCAAGATTTGTGTTTCCGAAGTAGGGTTCGATTTGAAGAACTCTTTTACTGTTTTGTGCACTCCGTTTCTTAGAAATATTATTCTATAAATCATCAAGCCTTATCATTCATCACAAAAATTTCGAAAAACGTCGACCGTGACTCGGTTTTTTTAGCATGTACTTCAAACTTCCCTGGTTGTGTTGACGAAGAAGGGTTCGATTTGAAGAACAATTTTACTGTTTTATGCACTTCGTTTCTTAGGAATAATATTCTAAATCATCAAGCCTTATCATTCCTCACAAAAATTTCGAAAAACGTCGACCGTGACTTGGTTTTTTTAGCACGTACTAAAAACTTCCCAGATTTTGGTTTCAAAAGTAGGGTTCGATTTGAAAAACTCTTTTATTGTTTTGTGCACTCCGTTTCTTAGAAATATTATTCTAAATCATCAAGCCTTATCATTCCTCACAAAAATTTCGAAAAACGTCGACCGTGACTCGGTTTTTTTAGCATGTACTTCAAACTTCCCTGTTTGTGTTGACGAAGAAGGGTTCGATTTGAAGAACAATTTTACTGTTTTATGCACTCCGTTTCTTAGGAATAATATTCTAAATCATCAAGCCTTATCATTCCTCACAAAAATTTCAAAAAACGTCGACCGTGACTTGGTTTTTTTAGCACGTACTAAAAACTTCCCAGATTTTGGTTTCCGAAGTAGGGTTCCATTTGAAAACTCTTTTACTGTTTTGTGCACTCCGTTTCTTAGAAATATTATTCTCAATCATCAAGCCTTATCATTCCTCACAAACTTTCGAAAAACATCGATTGTGACTCGGTTTTTTTAGCACGTACTAAAAACTTCCCAGATTTGGGTTTCCGAAGTAGAATTCGATTTGAAGCTCTCTCTTACTTTGTTATTCACTCCGTTTCTTAGAAATAATATTCTAAATGTTCAAGCCTGATCATTCCTCACAAAAATTTCGAAAAACATCGACCGTGACTCGGTTTTTTTCAGCCCGTACTCCAAACTTCCCAGATTTGGGTTTCGGAAGTAGGGTTCGATTTGAAGAACTCTTTTACTGTTTTATGCACTCTGTTTCTTAGAAATAATATTCGAAATCATCAAGCCTTATCATTCCTCAAAAAACTTTTGAAAAATGTCGACCGTGACTCGGTTTTTTTAGCACATACTAAAAACTTCCCAGATTTGGGTTTCGGAAGTAGGGTTCGATTTGAAGAACACTTTTACTGTTTTATGCACACCGTTTCTTAGAAATAATATTTTAAATTATCAAGCCTTATCATTCCACACAAAAATTTCGAAAAACATCGACCGTGACTCGATTTTTTTAGCACGTACTTCAAACTTCCCTGTTTGTGTTTCCGAAGAAGGATTCGATTTGAAGAACAATTTTACTGTTTTATGCACTCCGTTTCTTAGAAATTATATTCTAAATCATCAAGCCTTATAATTACTCATAAAACATTCGAAAAACGTCGATCGTGACTCAGTTTTTTTAGCACGTACTAAAAACTTACCAGATTTGGGTTTCCGAAGTAGGATTCGATTTGAAGAACTCTTTTACTGTTTTATGCACTCCGTTTCCTAGAAATAATATTATAAATCATCAAGCCTTATCATTTCTCACAAAACTTTCGAAAAACGTCGATCGTGACTCGGTTTTTTTAGCACGTACTTCAAACTTTACAGATTTGGGTTTCCGAAGTAGGGTTCGATTTGAAGAACTCTTTTACTGTTTTATGCACTCCGTTTCTTAGAAATAATATTCTAAATCATCAAGCCTGATCATTCCTCACAAAAATTTCGAAAATCGTCGACCGTGACTCGGTTTTTTTAGCACGTACTTCAAACTTTACAGATTTGGGTTTCCGAAGTAGGGTTCGATTTGAAGAACTCTTTTACTGTTTTATGCACTCCGTTTCTTAGAAATAATATTCTAAATCATCAAGCCTGATCATTCCTCACAAAAATTTCGAAAATCGTCGACCGTGACTCGGTTTTTTTAGCACGTACTTCAAACTTCCCTGTTTGTGTTTCCGAAGAAGGGTTCGATTTGAAGAACAATTTTACTGTTTTATGCACTCCGTTTCTTAGAAATAATATTCTAAATCATCAAGCCTTATCATTCCTCACAAAAATTTTGAAAAACGTCGACCGTGAGTCGGTTTTTTTAGCACGTACTTCAAACTTCTATGTTTGTGTTTCCGAAGAAGAATTCGATTTGAAGAATAATTTTACTGTTTTATGCACTCCGTTTCTTAGAAATAATATTCTAAATCATCAAGCCTTATCATTCCTCATAAAAATTTCGAAAAACGTCGATCGTGACTCGGTTATTTTAGCACGTACTTCAAATTTCCCAGGTTTGGGTTTCCGAAGAAGGGTTCGATTTGAAGAACTCTTTTACTGTTTTATCACTCCGTTTCTTATAAATAATATTCTTATAAGGTCTATTATGAAGGACATGAAGATATGTTTGAGGTTTCAAGTTGATTGGAGCATGTTTGGAACCTAAACAAAATAAGGAGTTCGTGGAAGGAAATTTGAGATAATTCGGATACTAGAAGCTCAAGAACGGAAATCCCAAATGTCGACGACGAGGTAAGTAGTGACCTCGAACGTTTTGTTAAAAAATACTTGTAGGAATCCATTGGATTTTCCATATGAACCCTAACATAAGTATAAATTTAGGATATATGAAAGAAAAACAAAAAGAACGGTGAGTTAAGGTCTTAAATTGATCAAAATACTCAGGATTTAAGTAACGTTAAAATAACCCACTAAATGAACTCCTAGGATGACTTATGAAAATTTGAAAGCCATTGGAACACGTTAAGTAGAAAAACCAAGAATTATGGATTAAATGACCAAAATGCCCCTAGGAAGACTTAAGAAAATCCAAGGTCTATACGTGCTCCAAATGGTTTCATACTTCTTATAAGGTCTATTATGAAGGACATGAAGATATGTTTGAGGTTTCAAGTTGATTGGAGCATGTTTGGAACCTAAACAAAATAAGGAGTTCGTGGAAGGAAATTTGAGATAATTCGGATACTAGAAGCTCAAGAACGGAAATCCCAAATGTCGACGACGAGGTAAGTAGTGACCTCGAACGTTTTGTTAAAAAATACTTGTAGGAATCCATTGGATTTTCCATATGAACCCTAACATAAGTATAAATTTAGGATATATGAAAGAAAAACAAAAAGAACGGTGAGTTAAGGTCTTAAATTGATCAAAATGCTCCGGATTTAAGTAAAGTTAAAATAAGCCACTAAATGAACACCTAGGATGACTTATGAAAATTTGAAAGCCATTGGAACACGTTAAGTAGAAAAACCAAGGTCTATACGTGCTCCAAATGGTTTCATACTTCTTATAAGGTCTATTATGAAGGACATGAAGATATGTTTGAGGTTTCAAGTTGATTGGAGCAAGTTTGGAACCTAAACCAAGTTAGGACCCAAGAAACACCTACAAGAAAACACCACAAGAATCAAGACTTTATAGAACCCTCTAAAGAACTCCCTGGGAATCTATGATCTTCTAGAACAACTCATGCTAAGATGGGTTCATATGGTTACAAATGCAAGTTACAACTTATGCCTCAAGGAATTACGAACCTTAGAAACTTACAAGATTGAGAAACAAGAACAATACCACACAAGCTTTACAACTACCTAAGTAAGAAGAATGCATGGTACCACTCAAGGATAAGGGACCAAGGTCCTCATACACAAAAACTCTAATCATGTCCAAAGTGACCAATGACCTCCTAAGATGCCATGTTCATGATTGGCCCAAAAGCTTTGTAGGATGCCATGTTCATGTATGCACCGACCACATGACCTTTATGGTTTATCATGGGCATTAGTCTAGGCCATGATGAAACAAGAATATAGTAAGTTACCCTAGCCAAAAATCAAAAACTCCTAAGACCTCCCACGGTACAATGTGCTCATGACTTAGACTACGGTGCTTGAAAGCATGAAGCCTTGAGCGTAGGTGGTCAGACTGTATCATAGGGCAAGCCCTTGATGCACGATTAGACTACATCTCTTGGAACTTAAGAAGTCTTGGATGTTGTTTTTCAAACTATGCCGCTTGGAATGCATGAAGCCTTGGGCATAGGTTAGTAGATGGTATCGGAGGGCAAACCCTAAAATGCGGGTTAAGACTACGTCGCTTGGAACTCATGAAGCCATGAACGTACGTTAAGACTATCGCTTGGAACGCATGAACCCTTGGACACAGGATTGTTAGATGCATAACTACTACCGTAAATCCTAGAGGGAGTGTCTAGGAGAACGAATCAAAAACAGAACAAGAACAAAGAAAGTATCAAGAACAAGAGAAAGATCCAGGTTTTGAACATGGATCAAGATCCAAGTTCTAAGGACAAGAACCAATACCCTTAAAGAATAACTGTGAATGTTTGCATAATCCACCACACCTAAATGGTGTGAAAGTTATCTTATTTATAATCAAATAAATTACAAGGATATAAAGATAGTAATAAATGGAAATAACATTAAATGGAAAGATACCTATGGTAATAAGGCAAATATTAGATATTTTCCTTATAATAAAATATCAAATATAATATATATGATAAACTATAATTTATTACTAAATATCCTTAACACCCCACCGCAAGCTAAGCGTCGGATTTAAACGAACGTGAAGCTTGAATCTGAAAAATTCAAAGAGGTTGAGAAACACTTTTCGTGAAGATGTCAACAACTTGGTTTAGAGGAGGCGTAGAGAAACACTTTCTTGGCCATCGAAAATTGCAGAGGGATCGCCGCTCAGCTGCGATGCTGCCTTGGCATCGGCGAGAATATGTCTAACCCATGAAGAGGGATTGTCGCTTAGTGATGATGCTGCCTTGACTCTGATGAGAATATGTCTAACCCCAAGAAGTAGAAGGGGAAACCTAGAGCAAGGGACAAAGACAATGTTGAAACCGAAAGAGTCGCCACATTGGGCGAAGGAGCCAATTTTGGCAAGAAGGGCAGTCAGAAGAGTCACCCCATTGGGCGAAGGAGCCAATTTTGGCAGGAAGGGCGGCGACAACTTGGTTGGCGAATAGGCCAGTGCGGCACCCAGATTCCGAAGGTAAATCACTGCAAAAGGTTGATGGGCTTGTCGAGATTCTGTATATTTCTGAAGAAAACACTGATGAGGATCCTGAGATTAGGGTTTATGTGAAGAATGAGGGGTTGATTGGGAAGAAAATAAGAGAGACTATATTGGCTAAGGGGAAAACCGATTAGGTTGGAAAAGGTGAGGTTGTATGTACGGAGCCGAAGAGTAATCAATCAGCTCCGCCTGCGGCAGCCATGAAGACTGCCCCTGTGGCGTCAAAGCCAGCAAGGGTGGTGGAGAAGAAGATTAGAGAATTCAAAAACCATTGAAAAGAAAGGATTGGGTTGTTAAACCGAGAGGACTCTGATACCATGTGAATGTTTGCATAATCCACCACACCTAAATGGTGTGAAAGTTATCTTATTTATAATCAAATAAATTACAAGGATATGGAAATAGTAATAAATGGAAATAACAATAAATGGAAAGATGACTATGGTAATAAGGCAAATATATTTGCCTTATAATAAAATATCAAATATAATATATATGGTAAACTATAATTTATTACTATATATACTTAATAATAACCAACGTTTCATAATACAGGGACCAAGGTCCTCAGGATAATCAGATAAGAACCCCAACTCAAGAACAAGAACTGGAGAACTTAAGTACTTACAACAATAACGAACAAGAACAAGACAACAACAAAGAATGTGGTACCCTAGAATATTAAGGACACGATTAAGAACCTACAAGTAGGCTACTTACAGAGTCTTTGTCTCATTCTTTATTCTCTACTTTTTTTAGGTAATAAGGAGTTGGTCAAGGTCGGGAGCGGACTCTAAAGTAGGTGCCATAGACAAACCTCACTCGTTGTCCTCAACCCTTTTGTTTTAAAATGTTTTGTGCTCGTTCCTTATTTTGTGTTTTAACTAGATGTTGTGTTTTAAAAACTTATGTATAAACTTTATTTTGATATTATGTAAATATAATTTTTTAAAGTCTTTTGTTTTTTTCACGAAAAATTTACCCGTCTTTTAGAACCATCACGACAGCCCGATCCTTACAGAGTGGTATTAGAGCCCAAGGTTTCTTTATGGCCTAGCTTAGGAGCACTCCCTACCGAGACCATGTATTAGCCTACCTTGATCATAATTTAATCACTTTCCCAGATAGCCTCTCATTTCAGGGGTAAGACTGGGTGAATGGCTGGGGACGTGGGGTGCAAGGTGAAATTCCCTCCTACCCACTTTTAGGGATAGAAGAGAGGTAGTTCCCTTAAGCACTGACTCCAGGTCTTGAACAAGGGACCCCACCCTCTCATTGGCCTTAGAGGGATTCGGTTTACTGGTTGAACCACAACCAATTGTTCATTAGAGGATTGGTGAGACACAAGGAATAGCCTACCTTTGTGTGTAATAAACACGAGTGTCCTTGAGTGTAAAATTAGTGAGTTGTATATGTGAGTTCTTAAACATATTTAACTATTGTTTGTACAATCATGAACTAAGACAAGGAAATGGAGGGGAGATCATGAAGCTAGGTGGAGAGAAGCACAAGTCAAAACTATTACTCGTTTAAATCAAGTTATTAGTACATCAAAAAACCAGATGGAGTGAATTGAAATAGTCTTAGGTAATTTTCAAGGAAGGGAAGGACTCTTGAATGAAAGAGTTGAAAATGAAGAAGATGAAAATGTCACTCTTTTAGTGGGACATAGTCCTAAGGGTGGGAGAGAAAGAGTCAGAAGAAGGTGTAGAGAAATTTTAGCACTGAAAAGAATTGAGAGGGAGTATGAATACGAGAGAGGAGAAGAAAGAGGAGTTGGGGGTAAAGCTTAAAATTCTAACTTTTTATGGGAGATCTGATTCAGAGGAGTATTTGCAATATGAGAGTAAAATTTATTGATAAGATATGGAACCACTACAAAGGGAGTAAGATTCGGATTACCTTGTTGATCGAATATCTCAAGGCAAGAACATTGTTTGAGATTCGAATCACTCCACTAGTAAGATCGATCATGTCTAGCTTGAATGATTCTTGTTGATCAAATATCTCAAGGCAAGAACACTTGCTTGAGATTCGAATCACTCCACAAGCAAGATTGATCATGTCGAGCTTGAATGATTCTACATGCAACCTAAACTACATAGAATTGCAAAGAAACTTAGCCATGGCTACAGAAGAGCATAAATGCTTCTTTTACTATATTTTTCAAGTCTCTTACACATACAACATACATGGCTTTATATAGCCTCAAAATGAAACTACTAAAGTCATTCCAAGAGTTGTAACATTCATACTTAATGGCCATAATTAACCATTATGTAATTGTAACCAGTAAATAAAGTCTTAAAATACATAAATGAAATACAATAACTCTAAATTGTAACCCACCCAAAATTTATAACAATCAAACTTCATTCTTCTTCAATGTGGCATGAATTGAAACATCTTTTGATAATTTTGACAACCTTTTCTTCACATCTTCATTGAAGTATATTGTATGATTGATGTCTTTTGGTTCATATCATTTATCACGTTTTCGATGGCAATAATTTCAATGAAGAAAGAAAATTGAAGCTTGTTGTGGCTGAATTTTGTGATTACGCTAATATATGGTGAACATCTTTGAAAATAGAGTGGAGGAGAAATTATGAAGAACCAATTGAAACGTGAGAGAAATCGAAGACATTAATGAGAAAAAGTTACATTCCAAAGCATTATTCTCAAGTACTCAAGCAAAAATTATAGATTCTGCAACAGGGATCCAAAAGAAGAATATTACACAAAAATTGAGGCCCTTATGAATAGAGCATGCATTGATAAAGACGAAGAGGATACGATAGCTAGATTCCTCGGTGGGATGAACTGAAAACTTACTCACCAAGTGGATAGGCAAGCTTACTTTGATATGCAAGAAATGTTGCACCATGCTATCAAAATCGAAGGGCAACTAGCTTGAGAGAAGGAGAACTCCAAGAGGTATGCTATTTCTAAGTCTATTACTTACAATGCTTGGAAAAAAAATGCAGATATTAAAAGGATAAATTTTAAGGTTAGAGGCAAGTATAAGATTGAAAAAAGAACAAAGATGAGACATCCAAGGGCAAAGATGAGACATCCAAGTGCATGCATGGGTGACGTCACTAATTAGGTTTAGAAAATTATAGCGTTGGGCGTTACAGCGAAGACCATGGGACAAGCAAAGACCATGGATAATCTCCTAATGTATCATTACTTTCATTTTTGTATCGATAGACCATGGGACCATAGGTGTTCATAAAATTTGTGTCTCATAAATTTTTGAAATTGAAAAAAAAGATAATATTTTTATACATTTTCAAGTTTATATCGTATATATCTCTAAACAATATATAATATGTAAAATTAATTATTTTATATATATCTAATAAAGTTTCAACAACATTAAAATCAATTAAATATAAAGTTGAGTTTTATATCTATTATGTATTCAGTTCCATCAAGATTTGAACTCAAGTTACTAGATTTAAATTCCAATGTCCTAACCACTAGACAATGGGACCACAAATATCTTAAGATTTGTGTGTCATAAATTTATGAACTTTAAAAAAAATAATAGTATCTTATTTGTTTCTTATAGATCTCTAAATTTTGAAAATTATCTATGTCTTTGTTTTTAGTTTTGTTTGGATAGGGTTTCAACCCAATAAAATCAATTAATTTATTAGATCATTTCTACAATTATTCAACCATTCTTCTTCACTCATTTCCATCCTACTTTAATAAAGTTCACATAAAGGTTATTCTTAAACAAATTTAACGTTAAAAAAGATACTATTTAATAAGTTTTTCCTATCCAATTTTTTTAAAAGTTTATCTGAATATTCTAGGTAACATTACCGAAGTAAAAAAATCAAATTATTTGTGTTTACTCTATTTTTATAAAAAGAAGACAATAATGAAACCTATGTGCTACGTATTAATATATCAATGACTATTTAGATCTAAACAGTTACTTAGTGTGGTCGTTCTCAACTTGTTAATACAATCTCTAATAAATACAAAGTTAATAGTGAAAAAAAGAAAAAATAACAAAAGTTGTTCTCCAATGTGAGTTAGGTTGAGAATCTCAACTCGCATTTTAAGGACATGTAAATATAGATTGTCAAGAGGTAGATTGTTAAAGATGGTCATACTAGATATTTTCTCTAGGGTTGAAATGGCTACCATTTATTTAGGATGTATATTTGTAGAAATGTTAGTACCACTAAATTAATTTATTAGTGGGGGTTTGGAGTTGGTTAATTTTATTCTTCCTAACTTTGTTAGTTTGTAATGCTATAAAAGTCAACCAAGTTGATTTGTTTATAACACAATTGATTTCAGAGTTTTAGTTTGTGTGTATACAACATTTGGTATCAAAGCTACAACGCAAGGCCTAATTGTGAGAAGAAGAAACTGTAGTCTTTTTTCTTGAAGAGTGAGTTGAAAGAGATTCAAAATATGGCAGCTGAAACCAATTTCGTTCAACCAACAATTCCTAAGTTTGATGGCCTCTATGATCATTGGTCTATGCTTATGGAAACTTTCTTCGTTGAAAGGAATATTGGTCCTTGGTGGAGACCGAAATCCCTACCGTAGCCAAAGGTGTACCCGAATCTGAAAGACTTGAAGGTCAAGAATTATTTTGTTCTAAGCCATTGATCTAACTATTATGGGAACAATCCTTAATAGAGATGCTGCAAATAAAAAATTTGGGACTCTATGAAAGAGAAATATCAGGGTTCCACAAGAGTCAAAAGAGCACAACTCTAAGCTCTTATGAAAAAGTTTGAAGTCTTACAGATGAAAGAGGGCGAGAGCGTTGATGCATATTTTGCTTGAAGTCTCACCGTTGTAAACAAGATGAAAATTCATGGCGAAACATGAAACAAATGGTGATTATTGAAAAAATCATGAGATCAATCACCTCAAGATTTGACTATGTGTAAGTGAGGAACAAGAACTAAAGGTGACATACGATAATAGATTCGGTGGAAGAGAAGGTGATCGAGCTCGTGAAGCTTTTCGAGGAAGAGGTAGACATCCATTCAACAAAAGTACAGTTGCGTGTTATAAGTGTCATCAGTTAGAACACTTTATATATGAGTGTTCTCAATGGGAAAAAGAAGCAAATTATGCTGAACTTGAGAATGAAGAGAAATGTTGCTGATGTCTTATGTGGAGCTCAATCAATCTAGGAGGGAAGATGTTTGGTTCCTTGATTTAGGGTGTAACAATCATATGTGTGCAAACAAAGAATGGTTCTTAGATTTTGATGAGAAATTCCGACAATCTGTGAAGCTTGGAAATAATTTCAAGATGGTGTTAGGAAAAGGTAACATTAGATTGCAAGTTGTTGACGTCAAGGTAATCACGGATGGTTTTTATATACCTAAGTTGAAAAACAATCTATTAAGTCTTGAACAATTGCAACAAAGAGGGGTATCTATTTTGATACAACATGGAGATGTAAAATCTATCATCCCAAGAAGGGGCTTATTCTGCCAACAACAATGTCTGCAAATAGAATGTTCATATTACTTACAAGAATCATGCGGCAAACCGTCACTTGCTTCCAAACAATTATAGAAGACAATACTCATCTTTGGCACTGCAAATATGGGCATCTAGGTTTCAAAGGTTTGAGAACATTGCTGTTGGATCAGTATGGCAACCCTAGAGGGGGGTGAATAGAGTTTTAACGGTAAAGGTGTTTAAACGTGATTAATTTTTTTTAATGATGAATTTTTTTTTTTGAATAGAGTTTGCAAAACTAATGGTATCAGTAGACAACTTACTGCAACCACACTCACCAATAAAATAAAACTAATGGTATCAGTAGACAACTTACTACAACTACACTCACCAATAAAATGGTGTAGCGAGTGTAGCTGAATGTAAGAATAGAACAATCATGAACATGATTAGAAGTATATTATCAGAGAAGAAAGTTCCAAAGAATTTCTGGCTAGAAGCAGTAAACTAGACATTGTACGTGCTCAACAGAAGTCTACAGTGGTAGTGAAAGATATGACTTCAGAGGAGGCTTGGAGTGGCGTAAAACCTAATACTGATTTTGGGTGTATTGACCATGTTCATGTATCAGACGGTAAGAGAAAGAAGTTAGATGATAAAAATTTTCAATGTGTGCTACTAGGGATGAGTGAAGAGTCTAAAACATATAGAATCTATGATCTAGTGTCCAAGAAGATAATTGCAAGCAGAGATGTGATTTTTGAAGAAAACAAATGTTGGAATTGGGGGAAAAGTAACGAAGAAGTTAGACTCGATACCCTCGAATGGAAAGATAGTAATATAGAAGGAAGCGAACATGACCAACGTGAGGAAGAATTTGAAGAGAAAGTGATAGCAGAAGAAGAAGGGGAAGTTAGTATATCTTCCAATGAGCCATCTGAATCAAATGTTTCAACATCTGAAGAAAGCACACCTGAAGTGAGGAATAGAAGAGCACCATTACGAATGGAGATTATGTGAGCAAGGGAGAATTTCATGAAGAAACTGAGCACAACAATTTAGTTCTATTAACCTCAACTACAAATTCGACTACCTTTAAAGAAGCTATTCAAAGTTCAAAATGGAGAGCTGCAATGGACTTGGAGATAGAAGCCATCAAATGAAATGAGACTTGGGAGTTGATAGATTTTCCTAGAGGAATGAAGATGTTTGGATAAAGTGGGTTTTCAAAATTAAACTCAACGAAAATGGCGAAGTTGACAAGTATAAGGCTACGTTGGAAGCAAAAGATTATGCACAACAACATGATATAGACTATACCAAGGCATTTGCACCTGTGGGTAGGTGGGATACTATTCGAATGATAATTGCTTTAGCAGCTCGGAATAGTTGGAACGTGTATCAGCTTGACGTGAAAAGTGCTTTCTTATATGGAGAGTTAAAAGAAGCCGTCTTTGTCGAGCAACCACAAGGTTATGAGAAAAAATGTCAAGAATATAAGGTATACAAATTGAAGAAGACATATGGCCTTAAACAAGCCTTATGTGCATGATTTAGTTGACTTGAAGCAAATTTCGTCATAGAAGGATTTGAGAGGTGCAACTGTGACCATACTTTATTCATACAAACAAGAGATAGGGGTAAAATTTTGCTTGTTAGTCTATATGTTGAAGATCTAATTTTTATTGGTAATGATGAGAGCATATTTGTTAAGTTCAAGAATTCTATGAAACTTCAATTTGAAATGACTGATTTGGGAAAAAATGAAATATTTTCTCGGTGTAGAGATTTTACAAAATCCTGAAGACATTTATATTAGTTAGAGAAAGTATGCAAAAGAAGTTTTGGACAAGTTTATGATGAAAAAAGTAATAGTATGAAAAACCATGTTGTTCCTGGGTTAGGCTAACAAAGGATGAATTTAATGTATCTTATTGCAACAAGGTTGGATTTAATGTATGTAGTGTCTCTCATTAGTAGATTTATGGCAAATTCAACAGAGTTGCATTTGCAAGCTGCAAAAAGGGTGTTGAGATACTTAAAAGGTACTATAGATTTGGGAGTTCTTTATCAGAAAACGGGTAATGGAGAGTTGATAGGATATACTGACCGTGATTTTGTAGGAGATATATATGACAGGAAAAGCACTTCTGGTTACGTGTTCTTACTTAGTGATGGAACTATGTCTTGGTCCTCCAAAAAACAACTTGTAGTTACTTTGTCTACTACTGAAGCAGAAATTGTGGCAGCTGCCTCTTGTGCTTGTCAAGGGGTGTGGATGAGGAGAGTTTATGAAAAACAATGTTATTTGATAACAGTTCCACTATTAAGTTATCCAAGAATCAAATCATGCATGATTTGACCAAAGATGGAGTTATTGAGCTAAAGCATTGTGTCACACAAGAACAAGTTAGTTGAATATCGGACGCGTTCATAAAACTACATGAGTCAATGAGTATGTTTGTAGTAAAGTTATGAGTTTGTTAGAATCTTAAGACCACGTTCAAAGTATTCCAAAAATTGAACTCAAGACCTCATAGTCATACCAATAGATCAAATGACCTCCTATGACAAATTTTTTTATTTTTAATATATCATTATTTCATTCATTTATTCGATTTGGATAATAATGAAATTCATGTGCAAGTAGTATTATCAATTCTAAATCGATGCAAAGTTTGATTATTTCAAAATTATTTATACGAATAGATGTAATAAAAATAGAGAACAAAAAAAATAGTTGAAGTTATTACATAATGTAAGTTTTAGTTTGATAGTTTCAGTTTAGTCACACATTTTGAACATAAAAGTAAACTAGATGCTTATGGGCAATGTTGGATTACTTTTATGTTGTATGAATGACAAGTGTCTTGTAGCCCTTGTTAATATGTGTTGTTCTATGTGACACTTTATATTATGATATGAATGATACTATGCTGTGAATCTACGTTGTGATATGGATGATATATAATGCATGAACCTCCATATATTACACCATGCATATTATGTTAACATGTTCACTCTGTGCCTATGAGACATTGACAAGCCATGTAGATTAACCATAAAAGATATGTTCAGTATACGTATGCATGTCTCATAGGAACATTATGTCGTAAAAAGAATGGATGTATGATTTGCATCATAACTATATATCATGATTCGAAACTGTGAGACCTCATGCATTTTGCATGTCACATGTATTGAGATACTTCCTTGTTATGATTAGTACACATGTGTACACTTCCTTATTATGTACACGATGATATTATGCACACTCATTTCCCTTTGTGGCTTCTGACAATATTGGTGTACACTAACCTACAGTCAGACACAGGAGTATGTATATGGGCTCACTTAGTGGGTCCATGTATGCATGTATGGTTGTATATAGAGAAGTATTACACATCAAACTTTACTCGAACTTGAAGTAGAGAATAAGGTCATGATGTCTTATGAAAAGATAGGCACCATGATTGTATGTGATTGCATTTTTTGACCTAAACACCCGGTGGAAGAAATGAAAATCATGATGAGTTGTGAGAATTCTCGGGAATCCAATTGTTCATGCCAGATTGAAGAAAAATACTTCACTCATTTAATTTAGAAACATGAAATGTTATTCCTCCGTGCTTAATTTAAGATACCTTTCACTTATATTTTAGACACTTTCCAAGCAAATGTTTCATAAAATTATGGAAGTAAAAGAAAGTTTATGATTGATTTTGATATTGTTATATAAATGCTTATTATTTCTTTTACCCTAGAGAACTTGAAATTGGTCCTCTAGATTTAGAATTTGAATCGAACACTTGGTGGCTTTGGTATTGGTCATCAAAATCAACCATCCTAAGTATTTAGGAGTAATTTAATAAAAAATTTAAAAGATGATCTATGTAGTTTAATGGTGAGAATTCTATATGTTGTGGTGGAGAAGACTTGACCAATGTGTGGCTGTAGATTAGTGGTGATAATTCCATGTTTTACCCAAATACTCCCATTTGAGCTTCAGTTTACATGTCTTTATTTTCCATAATTATTTTAACTCAAATTTGTTTTGAGGACTATTAAACAATGAAAACCATTTAGTATCGGCAAACCATATGCATCTTTCATCACCACATCCACTAGAAAGACATGTTCACTTTTCTGGCCAAAAAAACCTTGAAAGAAGCATGCCCTAATTTTCTCTAAAAGTTGCACCAAAACAATGTCGTTCGAGAAGAATTCTCCCTAAAGTCCCAATTGAATTAGGTTCCTGGTTTGATGATATGCAACCCTAAATTCATAGTCAATCCAAAATTCTAGGTTAGATACCCACAAACTAAATAAATATATACATATAGATTTTAAGAAATATATATGAAAATAAAAACATTAAAAACATTATGTCAAAATTAGACAGTTTAATTTTTTATTTTCTAGATTTCAACCTAAAATTTTATAAATATTATGTTTTCTGCTACTAACCTAAATTTTCGTCTTTGGATTTGCAATGAGACTCAAGAGGTGGATTTGCAGGGCTGTTCCAAATCACTACTTCCCACTTTGTCAATGGAAGTTCAGAATTGGATGCTGTGTAAACCAATTGAAACACAAACAACAAAAGACTTGAGAAAATTAGGGTTCTTAATTAAACCACTTTGTCAATGGAAGTTCAGAATTGGATGCTGTATCATGTGAATTTTTATTCGGGTTCTTAATTAAATAAAAATAAACTATGTTAAAAAGTAAATAGACTGACCACAATTACATCGTTTGAGTTTGTAGGTGAACGCCATAAAGAAAACACAAACAACAAAAGACTTGAGAATTTGCATGATATTCTTTTCTTCAATGGTGTTGTGGCTTGTTTTCAAGTAGAGATTTATATCTTCCTCTTCTCTTGAAAATGAGACTTGCTATGGTGTTAAATTTAGTAAAATAAATTCTAAAAACAATAATATGTTAATTATAAGCCATTTTGGAGCACTAACTCCAATTTGGCCGGGAAGGGTTAGATGGAAACTCAATGTAACGACCCAAAATTTTCTACTTAATTTAAGGTCGCTACTGTATACGTACCATAAACATTGAATGCGAAAGTCTTCATTTAAATTCCATAAAACATAACCTTTAACTTAAAATACAGTCGTGACTTACTTGTTTTGAAAATATCTTTAAAATGACACAACAAAAAATCTGAAATAAAATAAATAAGCGTTTAAGTTTAAAACATCCTATTCTAACCTAAGTCTAAGAAAATAAATATCACTATCCTATGCATGTGTCATGATCTCGAGTTACGATGCCGTCATCAGCCGTACAGGAATGCCTTGCCTTAACCTGAAAAATATAGTAGCACATGGCTTGAGTATTTAAACAAATACTCAGAAAGTAACCCCACTATTGGGGTTAAATGCAACAATCACATGCAATGAAATGATGGGACCTATCTTTCGTTTCGTTTCGTTTTTCTTATGGCGTTGTCCTAACGGGTAATCGTGGATGTGTACCATATACTCTACACACAGCTAAAATGTGCGAGTATGGGCTCACCAGCTAGTTCGCACACCGCTGGGCCACTTTTCTTATCCGGTGGACATACTCTGGGAGCCCCTTATGCCAGGACCCGTTAAAACTAGTAACCGTCACGGCAGCGCTATGCAAAGCATAACGATCGTTGTCCTGCCATTAGATGAACGTGTCCGTACCCTCGTGATGGGAATGGGGTATCCCCCCAGATGCATGAACACACACATAATGCATGAGGTCCTGCTACTTCTACATTTATCATTAATGAACCTAACCCCCCTGTCACGTTCCATGCTTCATGTCAAGAACATTTTCAATTTAAGTTTCATACCTATTCCTATTGGGATTATGATTCCAGGCAGTTTGTCGTATTCCATGTCATACAATTCATGTTGTATACACACAATTTAAGAGGCCTAACATAACGTTCTATGCTTTTAACATAACACACATCATACCATGACATATTGCATCACAATGTATCATATCATAAACGAGTCATAACGTAAACACTTTATAGTCATATCATTCTCTAACTTATCATAGCCTTAACGTTCTTATACCTATCATAGACATATCATTACGTGAATGTACCTTAGTTATCTCTTCACAAGGACCTAACCTAACGCTATTGTTCTATCAATCTACCACAAACCTATCCCTTTCTACCCGTAGCCTAACCGTATTCTTTCATCAATCTCTCTTATCCATATTACTCTGGTATGTAACCTAACCTTAACGTTTCATGAACGTATTTTACTCCTATCATTACATTTCGTTTTGTGCATCCTTCTCGTATCCTATCTCAAACATATCATTGAACTCATCGTACCGTAATTATTATCAAACAATTCACATATTATATCCTATACATAACAAATAAGAAGCATATCGATCCATAGACAATTCACACATATCAATATATATGACACGTGCAAAACCATGGGGCACGTGTCAACAACAAATATAACCATGTCGATAGTAAGGTCACTTACCTGGCTCGCTAAAGTTGTTGTCACAAATATATCTTTAATGAAAGTTCTTCCTTCCTTTGAAATCCGAGTCAACCTATATGAACTCATGACATCAGTTTCAAGTTTTAACTTTATACAATTATTTCCCTAATTTACATTGAACATCTTAAAATTCTGATATTTTTTGTTATACAAAATTTAAAGGAGCTCACTGCCCTCTGATATTTCCTGTTTTAGTGTTAAATAGTGTTCAACAAATCTTTCCTCAATCTCCCTCCCTCTTTCTCATTATTTTCATTTTGTAAATAGGTTTTTCAATTGTGTAAATACATATTACTGGCCAGTTTTAAGTCCATTGTTTGGCTACCATCTTTTAGTTTATAGATCTGGCAACTAAAATTTTATTAAATCTAATCTTATAACCTTATTTCGTATAACTTAAATTGCTAACAAAAATCTAATCAATTGTATATGGGATCTGATTATTACAGACCTGTTAAAGATATGAAAGAAGATTTGATCCTAAATTAATTTCTTATAACCATAACTATAAAGGAAAAGGAAATTTCTTATAACCATAAGTATAAAAGAAAAGGAAATCTGAGATAGGATTTTACCGTGATAACGGACAAAAATCTCTAAATCTCCAATCTTGCTTATTGCTTATGTTGAAAGCCATTTTACTTCTTCTCAAATATGACCATTGTTGTTTGTCTGTTTCATTCATTTTTTTGCAGTTGGGTTAAGGATGGGTGAGGAGAGATAATTGTGCGAAGGGATGAGAGGTTACTGGAGAGAGTTGGGGAATTTTTTTTTTTTATTTTAATTTTAATTCATTAATTAATTTATTATTATTATTATTTTAACTTTTTTTTATTTGTTTATTTGTTTATTTATTTTTGGGCTATTACACTCAACGTTACCAACAGGTTCTTTTTTGGCATATTTTTTTTTAGGACTGCACAATATCTCACATTTATATTAAAACAAATAATAGGAGAGAGAAAATCAAAAAAGAATATGTCTTAGATATTTATATGGATGACTTCGAGTATGAATACACAAAATACATTTTTAAAATGATAGATATGGTTCTATTTACTATATGTATTTTTATTATGTATAACAATCTACCGTATATAATGATTTACATTCATTACTATACATTAGATGTTTATTATATATGATCATTTAGAATAACTGTCATTTACCTATAGTCTTACTATGTGTAGCCAGTCATTGAGTAAGTTATAAATAAGCAACCGACTAAAACTTTCATATAAGTCTTTTAATAAAAAGGAAGTTTTCATTTAAGTTCTCCACGATGAATTTAAAAAGTAATTTTCATTGAATTCAAAGGTGCTTGTAAGGAAATAAATTTAAACAAAGAAAGTAGTGACAACATTAGAAATAACCATACGTGACAACCCTACTTTTCCATTAAAAAATAAGGTTACTACATGTATGTCTTAACTATTAAGTGGGTCCGTCGATCTACAAATATTGAGGTACATAGGTTCTTGGGTCTAATAGGGTATTATCTACGTTTCGTGCGAGATTTTGCCAGTATATTTTCACCACTCATGCACCAGACTAGGAAAAGTGTTCCATTTGTGTGGGCTGCGACATTTGAAGCAAGCTTCCAAGGTTTGAAGCACAGGTTAGTGTCAATGCTAGTATTTACAGTTCTAAAGATTTTGGAGGTTATATTGTTTATAGTGATGCCTCCAAGAAAGGGTTCAAGTGTGTGTGGATACAACATTGGAAGGTCATAGCCTATACATCTCGTTAGTGAAAGGACATGCATCTCGTCAGTTATATTGGAATTGATCATATGTTTAGCTAAGTTAAGTTATTAGTAGGTCCTAAGCATGTTATATTAATTGCTATAGGTAAGAGTTATACGTTGGATTGTTGTTTCGAGGTGTCTATCAAATTGTTAATGACTTTGGCCAAGATCGACCAAGTGACCTTATTGTTTAAGTTAGGTTATTGTTTGATCTATGATGGTTCATGTCATGTGCATACATGTACCCTAAATATGTGTTATGTTTATGTCATGAGATGTTTATGTATCTTTGTATTGATATGAGACGTACGTCATGTATGCATATAAACCCATTACATTACTTTTATGAATGAATTGAAACGTCATGAATGAAATGTATATCTTACATATAAAGTTTGCGATGGATTGTGAGATGTCATGCATGCATGTTACATAAATGAACTCTGTTATGAAAGGAAAAAGAAATGAAAGATATTAAATGTTATGTTATGAAATATAAATTATGGAACCTTATGCATGTTTGTATATCATATGCATTGGGATACTTTTTCATTATGTTATATTAGTACGGGCGTGTACGTTCGATATTTATGTTCGCCGTGATATCATGTGGTTGTTGAACACAATTCTCTGTGGAAACATTATGACACTCTTTATTAAGACCAATCGAAAAGAGAATACAAGACACTCTGTAGAATACTACTAGTTTTTGGATTTTTTAAATGAATACCTTACGTAGGTAGAGCAGAGAGGTATTTATACTACAGTTGCCCAATCTAGACTTAACATATCTAAATCTAGATATCTCTCCTAAAATATCTGGTCTCTCTCTTAAAATATCTGGTTTCTCTCCTAATATATATAGGTCTCTCCCCCTTAAATATCTTTTTTCTAAAATATGTAGGTCTCTCCTAAAATATACAGGTCTCTCCCCCCTAATCTCTCTCTCCTAAAATATCTAGGTCTCTCTCCTAAAATATATAGGTCTCTCTCCCCTAATCTTTCTCTCCTAAAATATCTAGGTCTCTCCCATAATCTCTCTCTCCTAAAATATCTAAGTCTCTCTTCCCTAACTCTCCCTCTCCTAAAATATAGGTCTCTCCTAAAATATATAAGTCTCTCTCCTCTGAGTCTGGTCTCTCTCCCCTAACTCTCCCTCTCCTAAAATATAGGTCTCTCTCCCCTACAATATACAGGTATCTAGTCTCTTTCCCCTAAACTATCTAGGTATCTACGTCTCTCTTCTAAAATATTTAGGTATCTAGGTGTCTCTCCTAAAATATCTAAAATATCTAGGTAATATCTAAGTAGCTAGATCTCTCTCCTAAATAGGTCTCTCCTAAAATATGTAAGTCTCTATCCTAAAATCCTAAAGTATGGAGGTCTCTCCTATCTCTCCTAAAATATCTAAAATATTTGTTATCTCTCTCCTAAAATATCTACTATCTCTCCTAAAATATTAGGTCACTCTCCTAAAATATATATTATCTCTCCTAAAATAGGTAGGTCTCTCTTCTAAAATATCTAGGTCTCTCTCCTAAAATATCGAAGTCTCTCTTCTAAATTATCTAAGTCTCTCTTAAAATATATGTTGTCTCTCTCCTAAAATATATGTAGGTCTCTCTCCAAAAATATCTAAGTCTCTCCTCTACAATATATGTTGGTCTCTTCTCTAAAATATATGTAGGTCTCTCTCCTAAAATATCTAGGTCTCTCTCCTAAAATATAGGTAGGTCCCTCTCCTAAAATATAGGTAGGTCTCTCTCCTAAAATATATGTAGGTCTCTCTCTAATCTCTCCTAAAATATCAACAATCTCTCCTAAAATATTAACTATCTCTCCTAAAATATCTCGGTCTCTCACCTAAGTCTCTCTCATAAAATATAGGTCTCACTCTTAAGATAGGTAGGTCGTCTCTCTCCTAAAATAGGTAGGTTTGTCTCCTAAAAGAGGTAGATCTCTCCCCTAAAATAAATATGTAGATCTCTTCCTATCTCTCCTAAAATATCTAAGTCTCTCACCTAAAATATCTACTATCTCTCTTAATTCTCTCTCATAAAATAGGTAGCTCTCTCTTAAAATAGGGTCTCTCCTAAATAGGTAGGTCAGGTAGGTCTCTCTCCTAAAATAAATATGTAGATCTCTGTTCTATCTCTCCTAAAATATCTAGGTCTCTCCCTTTAAATATAGGTCTCTCCTCTAAAAATATGTAGGTCTCTCTCCAAAAATAGGTATGTCTCTCTCCTAAAATAGATATGTCTCCCTCCTATAAAAGATAGGTCTCTCTCCTATCTCTCCGGTCAATCTAGGTCTCTCCTAAAATAGGTAGGTCTCTCTTCTAAAATAAATATGTAGATCTCTTCCTATCTCTCCTAAAATATCTAGATCTCTCTCCTAAAATATCTATTCTCTTTCCTAATTCTCTCTCCTAAAATAGGTAGGTCACCCGCCTAAAATAGGTAGGTCTGTCTCCTAAAATAAATATGTAGATCTCTCTCCTATCTCTCCGAAAATATCTAGGTCTCTCTCCAAAAATATCTAGGTCTTTCTCCTAAAATATGTAGGTCTCTCTTCTGAAATATATGTCTCTCGCCTAAAATAGGTAGATCTCTCTCCTAAAATGAAGGTAGGTCTCCCTCCTAAAATATAGGTAGATCTCTCTCCTAAAATAGGAAGATCTCTCTCCTAAAATTGGTAGGTATCTCCCCTAAAATAGGTAGGTATCTCCCCTAAAATAGGTAGGTATCTCTCCAAAAATATCTAGGTCTCTCTCCTAAAATATCTAGGTCTATCTCTCCTAAAATATAGGTATCTCCCCTAAAATAGGTAGGTATCTCTCCTAAAATATCTAGGTCTCTCTCCAAAAATATCTAGGTCTCTCTCCTAAAATATGTAGGTCTATCTCTCCTAAAATATAGGTAGGTTCCCTCTCTAAAAAATAGGTATGTCTCTCTCCTAAAATAGATCTCTAAAAAATAGGTATGTCTCTCTCCTAAAATAGATAGGTCTCCCTCTTAAAAAAGGTAGGTCTCTCTCCTATCTCTCCTAAAACATAGGTCTCTCCTGAAATATAGGTCTCTCCTAAAATAGGTAGGTCTCTCTCCTAAATTAGGTAGGTCTCTCTCCTAAATTAGGTAGGTCTCCCTTTTTAAAATAGGTAGGTCTCTCTCTTAAAATAAATAGGTAGGTCTCTCTCTTAAAATAAATAGGTAGGTCTCTCCTATCTCTCCTAAAATATCTAGGTCTCTCATAAGTCTTCTCCTCAAATATGTAGGTCTCTCTTATCTCTCCTAAAATATCTAGGTCTCTCTTCTCTTTACTAAAATATCTACTATCTCTCTTCTAAAATATCTACTATCTCTCCTCTCTCTCCTCTCTTTACTAAAATATCTACTATCTCTCCTAAAATATGTAGGTCTCTCTATAAAAGATGTAAGTCTATGTAGGTATCTCTACTAAAATATATAGGTCTCTCTCCTAAAATATGTAGGTCTTTCCTAAAATATAGGTCTCTCTTTTAAAAATATAGGTCTCTCTTCTAAAATATGTAGGTCTCTTCCTAAAATATGTAGGTCTTTCTTCTATCTCTCCTAAAATATACCGTTCTCTATCCTATCTATCCTAAAATATGTAGGTCTCTTTCCTACATCTCTCTCCTAAAATATATATGTAGGTCTCTCCAAACCAAAAATATGTATGTAGATCTCTCTCCTAAAATATTTATATAGGTGTCTCTCTCCTAAAATAGATTTTAAATCTCTCTCCTAAAATATGTAAAATATGTAGGTCTCTCTCCTAAAATAGGTAGGTCTCTTTCACTGCATCATGTTGAGCTGACAGCGAAAAACTCTCATGTTTGTCAATATTTAGCTCTTTTGTAAACAAGTCTGCTAGGCGAATCTACTAAGCAAATTGTAGATTGATGGTTGCAATGGAGTGGTATTGGATACTTAATTTTCTAATGTCAATCTACTAAGCAAATTGTAGATTGATGGTTGCAATGGAGTGGTATTGGATACTTAATTTTCTAATGTCAATCTTTCATCAAAAGTTTTAACCACACCATATTGAGCTGACAACGAAAACTCTCATGTTTGTTAGTATTCAGCCCTGAGCTGACAGCGAAAAACTCTCATGTTTGTCAATATTCCGCTCTTTTGTAAACAAGTCTGCTAGGCGAATCTACTAAGAAAATTGTAGATTGATGGTTGCAATGGAGTGGTATTGGATACTTAATTTTCTAATGTCAATCTTTCATAAATTGTAGATTGATGGTTGCAATGGAGTGGTATTGGATACTTAATTTTCTAATGTCAATCTTTCATCAAAAGTTTTAACCACACCATATTGAGCTGACAACGAAAACTCTCATGTTTGTTAGCATTCAGCCCTTTTGTAAACATGCCTGCTAGACGAATTTGCTAGGCAAATTGTAGATTGATTTTTGCAATGGAGTGATATTGGATACTTAATTTTCTAGTGCCAATCTTCCATCAAAGGTTTTAACCATGTATTTTCCTGAGCTGCTCTAGCTGCTGCTCTGTAATTTGCTTCTCTAATTGACAATCATACTGTTGGTTGTCTTTTGTTACACCAGAAAATTATTCTTGAACCGAGATTGAATACGTACCTCGAATGGATCAATCGTGAGATATAAAGTTCAGACTAAAGAGGGCTCTAATACCAAGTTAGACGAACACGCTCACCACAATGATATGATATTGTCCACTTTGAGCATAAGCTCTCATGATTTTGCTTTCGGCTTCCCCAAAAGGCCTCATACCAATGGAGAGTGTATTCTATGATTATAAACCCATGACCATTCACTAAATTAACTAATGTGGGACACTTTCATCCAACACCCCCCCCCCTCCCGAACAAAGTACGCCTTCCCTTAATCGAGGCTCGACTCCTTTGGAGTCTTAGTCATTTTTTACTGCCTTCGAGGAGGCTTGACTCCTTTTTTTTTTTTGGAGTTCTTTGTTCAACATTCGAGGATTTTCCTATTTATTGACACGACTAAGTTTAGGGCATGACTCTGATACCAATTGTTGAACACAACTCTCTGTGGAAAACACGCGCACTCTTTATTAAGACCAATCGATAAGAGAATACAAGACTCTGTAGAATACTACTAGTTTTTTGATTTCTTATATGAAGACCTAGGTAGGGTGGAGGGGTCTTTAAATTAGAAAATTAGAGCCTAGGCAATCTAGACCTAACCAATCTAAATCTAGACTTAACAAATCTAAATCTTCTTCCTAAAATCTCTCTATCTTTCCTAAAATCTCTACTAAAATAAATATACAATGAGCTATTACAATTATTGGGCTTGACTCTATTGGGCTAGTGATGATATTTCAACAGTGGTGACCTATAATGTGTTGTGTCGGACCAAGTCAAGCCTACGGGTACGATACGAGCCCACCCTGTGGGCCCGTGTGCATGGACGTAGGCCGTGTATGAAGAAGTACCTTGCATCTAATCCTTCCCGAAACTATAAGAGCCCAACGCCATGTTATGTTTATAAAAGATAGGTCTCACTCATATATTGCATGTGTTTACGTATCAAACTTCAACCGTTGGGTCACTTACTCAGTATTTTATAAAATACTTAAAACAGGTACTAACTTAATCTCTCCGGTAAAGGTAAAGATCCTATGAACTGATGAAGGTGAACGTTATGCAGTCCATGGAAGTCAAAATAGACAATAATAGGGCAGTTGAATGTTTTGAATGTTTTGAATTTTAAATTAGTACCTGATAAGACATATTGGATTTCAGTCAATTTTGTTAGGTGTCTGTGTGAAGCTTGATTTTCCTTTAAAATGGTTGAATTTTATGTTAGTACGTGTCTATTATGAATTTTCGCATTTATGATTTAAGCAGGCATGAGTTGACGTCACTAATTAGCTTAAGAAACTTAGGGGTGTTACATTTTATGTTATGATATGAATGATATATATGTTATGAATCTACGTTGCGATATGAATGAATGATATATAATGCTTGAACCTTCACATATTACACCATGCGTATTATGTTAACATGTTCACGTTGTGCCTATGAGACATTGATAAACCATGTATATTAACCAACCATAAAAGATTTGTCCAGTATACGTATGTATGTCTAATAGGAATGCTATGTCATGAAAAATAAAATGGATGTATGATTTGCATCATAACTATGTATCATGATTCGAAACTATAGGACCTCATTCATTTCGCATGTCACATGCATCGAGAGACTTTCTCCTTATGATTAGTACACATGTGTACACTTTCTTATTATGTACACTATGATATTATTAAGCTCCTTTCCCTTTGTAGTTTCTGGCAACGTTAGTGTTCACTAGCTTGCCATCAGACCCATGAGGTATGTATACGAGCTCACTTAATGGGTCCATGTGCGCATGTGTGTTTTGTGTATAGAAAAGTACTACACATCAAACCTTACTCGAACTTGAAGTAGAGAATAAGGTCAGGATGTCTTAAGAAAAGATAGATCCCATCATGATTGTATGTGATTGCATTTTTTAACCTGAATAGTGGGATTACTTACTAAGTATTTTTAAATACTCAAGTCACGTGCTACTTCTTTTTTAGGTAAAGGTAAGCCAACAATGTATGAATGATGATGTCACTGTGGAGACCATGGAAGTGAAGTCAAGGTAGTTGCATTTGCATTTGATGTAGCCGCCCTTAGAATTATTAAGTGTGTTGCATTATTTTAAATTATTGTATTTTGATTTCGATATTTGTTGGTTTAAATGGTAATCTTTGAGTCCATAGCATTGTTTTAGCAAATTATTTTAAAGGATTTCTGCATTTGGTAGTCATGACATGCATGTCGTACGGACCTTATTTTTTAATGAAAAATTAGAGTCGTTTGACAATAAGTAATCGATTGTACTCGATATATAATCTAAATTTTTTTATTTTTCGTACTCATTTAAAATGCATTTTAAGTACATCAATTGATAAACTTTAATGATATAATAAATTAGATATATTTTATGGTGTATGAAATTGTTTATGTAATAGTTAAACATAAAAACAAAAGTCCCGGTGGAAGGAATGAAAATCATGACGACTTGTGAGAATTCTCGTGAATCCAAACAAAAGTCCATGCAAAATTGAAGAAAAATACTTCAATCATTTAATTTAGATGCATGATATGTCAGTCCTCCCCGCTTAATTTGAGACACCTTTCACTTGTGAGAATTCTCGTGAATCCAAACAAAAGTCGATGCAAGATTGAAAAAAAATACTTCAATTATTTAATTTAGATCCATGATATGTCATTCCTCCCAGCTTAATTTGAGACACCTTTCACTTATATTTTAGACACTTTCCTCGCAAATGTTTCATAAACTTGTGGGATAAAAAGAAAGTTTAGGAAGACATTAATATTCATTTTGAGATTGTTATATCAATGGTTATTATTTGTTTTACCCTAGAGAGCTTGAAATTGGTCATTGCTTCATTCAAGGGTGTAATGCCTTTAAGAATTTGACCTAGATTTAGAATTTGAATCTAACTCGCAACGGTCTTGATATTGCCCATCAAAATCAACGACCATAATTTAATTCAAAGTATTTAGAGTAATTTAATAACAAATTTAAAAGATAATCTCAAGTAGTCAGTAGTTTAATTGTGAGAATTTTATGTTATGGTCGTGAAAACTTAGCCAATAAGTAGCTATAGTTTAGTGGCAAGAATTTCATGACGTAGCAATGAAGATTTGAGTCCAAATCCCAGCCACCACAATAATTTTACTCATTGACGCGGGAGTCATACACGTTTTCATTTTCCATAATTATTTTACACGTCATACACGTTTTCATTTTCCATAATTATTTTACCTTTCGCGTTTTGTTCACATAATAAATAACTGAAACAACTTTATTTTCTTGGTTGTTCTCATAAAGGTTTATTCCACAAAAGCAATAAAGATGCGACATTTTCATCCACTAACTTAGATCATTATTTAATGAGGTGGAGAACAACCTTCCCATCCGTGCAAGAACTCAAATTTGTTTAAAGGATTATTAAACAATGAAAAGCCATTATTATCTGCCAACCATATGCATATTTCATTATCCTATCAATCAGAAAGTCATGTTCCCTTTTCAGACCAGAAAACCTCGAATGAAGCATTTCCTAATTTGCTCTCAAAGTCACACCAAAACAATGTGGTTCGAAAAAAATTATCCTTAAAGTCTCAATAGAATTGGGTTCCTGGATTGTCGATATGCACGCCTAAGTCCATAGCAAATCTGAAATTTTAGGTTAAATACACCCAAACTAAGATAAATATATACATATAAATTTTAAAATAAAAACATTAAATACAAAAATAAAACCATTAAAAACCTAATAAATATTAGGTAAAAATTAAATAGTTTAATTTTTTGTTTTTAAAATTTCAAAACTTAAAATAAAAACGTGAATTTCATCATGAGTTTGTAGATATATATATATATATATATATATATATATATATATATATATATATATATATATATATATATATATATTCTCTACTAACCTAAATCTTCATCTTTAGATTTGTAACGAGTCTCAAGAGGTGAATTTGAAGGATGGTTCCAAATCATCACTCCCCACTTTGTCAATGGAAGTTGAGAATTGAATGTGCTCAAAAGAAAAACTAGGGTTACAAAATGAGCCCTTATATTTTCAATTCTTCAATTGATACATCAATTCAAATTTCCTTATAGAGATATCTTTCAAATGAAAAACAAAAAATTTTATTGAATGTTTTCATTTTTAGTTTCACTCTTGTGAAATTCTACTTAATTTCTTAAGCAATTTATTTCTACTCTCTATCATATAAATTTTTACTCGTATTCTTAATACAGTAAAAATAAACTACGTAAAAAAAGTAAATAGATATACAACAATTATATTGTTTGAGTTTGTAGGCAAAGGCCAAAACGAAAACACAAACAACAAAAGACTTGAGAATTTGTATGATCTTCTTTTCTTCAATGGTGTTGCAACTTGTTTTCGAATAGAGATTTATATCGTCCTCTTCTGTTGAAAATGAGACTTAATTCAAACACATGGTGTTAAATTCAGTAAAATAAATTGTAACACTAATGGGTTGATTATAAGTAATTAACTCCAATTTGGGGTTGGATGGAAACTCAACCTTACCTTACGTGTTCTTTTTTTGGCACATTTTTTAAGAACCCCACAATAACTCACATTTACATAAAAAAAATAAAAAATAAGAGAGAGAAAAATACAAGAATAAATAATTTACATGATTGTTTATTATCTAACCCTTTACAAATAATGTTATTTAATTATTGTCTTATTATGCATAGCTAGTCATTAAGTAAGTTATGAATAAAAATGAAGTTTTCATTTAAGTTCTGATATGAGGTAGGAATTTAAAAAATTTTCATTGAATTAAAACGTGCCGGTAGGAAAATAATTTTAACAATAAAAAAAAAGTACTGACAAGTAAGAAAAATCGAGTAAAATATGTCACCCAATTCAAATTTATTTAGCCCGTTTTACTTATTCCCTTTTCTTTTCTAAGATTTTATCTATTATTATAATTGCAAAATTAACCAAATATATTTTAATTCAAACCTAACCCATTAAACTAATCAACCTTTTTATTTATACTCAATACCAAATATCTTAGTTTTTTTTTTTCTTTTTTTAACACTAAAAAAAGTTAACCTAAAAAAGATACTTTTAATTATTAATTTTTCTAAAGATTCTTTTAGTCTTATTTTGAAAGCACTATATTCTAATGTCAAAATCAAAATCAAAATCATTTTTCTTACCGTTCTCTAAAATTCTAACCCAACACGACCAATAAAAAAATAGCATTTTAATCATTCATATCGAGCAAATTGCTCGTACAATATTAAGTTCATTACAAGGGCTTCACTTTGATTTGATATCCTATAGTTCGTAAATATGGTACCCAAGCTTGTTGTAGTCATGATCGAGAGCCCAATAACTCTTCATCTTTGATCCAAATTGATGTTCTAAAAGTGCCTAAGATCCAAATTGCTTCCGCATGTGTTATATTAACACCATCAATGATGACGGTAGCAACTTTAGGCTAATAGACATCTAGGGTCGTTACCATTGTATCAGAGCTCTAGGTTATAGATTCGGTAGACTTCCCTACGAGATAGGCTTGGCATGTTCCATGGTTTCAACATCGATGTCCTGTCGCTGTCAAGTATGTCTTGTATAAGATAAGAAAAAGATATGTTTGTAATTGAAGGTACTTTTTTTGTTTACTAATATTGAATGTAATTTAGTATCAAATATGTTGAGCTCTAACTATATGATTTATGGTAGCATTATGCTCTACCTAGTTGTATTTTTATGAATATGTCATGTTTGCTAAATTATATGTTGTGATTATATGTGATATGATGCATTTTATGTTAGAGAGATATAGAATAGTAGGGAAGATACTAGTGGTGGTTCGAAACCGTTCGTGAGGAAAAAGAAATTTGAACTACAAAAGGTTAGTATTCAAACTCATTTAATGTTTTTGAACATGCTAGCTAATTTACTATAATTGATGCACATAGCGTGCCTAAGATCCAAATTGCTTCTGCGTGTTATAATAACACCATCAAAATGAACCTAAACTGACAACATAATTTATGAACAAAGGAACCTAAAAGGTATTTAAAAAGAGAGAAAACCCAAAAAGTAGCAAATTCCCTCGAACATTGAATATGGATGCCATTCACCACAAGAAAAACACAAAAAAATTGAAGAAATGGGGAAGAAGAAATATAAGGGACATGGGGGGCTTTAGAGGCTTCAAAGGCTGAATATGGTGGGCAAAGTATCTTTAGATGCACTAAATTTTGTCACGTAGCATACATTGGCTAACAAAATAAGCAAGCATCGGAAAATCTATGAATGTTTTTCGATGATTGTCAATTTAGTTGACCTTGTCCATAAAATTTTGTGCTTACAGAGAGATATTTTTTCTAACCATGGTAAACAAAATATTGATTCTCTATCTTTGCTGCATTTCCATTTATCATAAAATAAATTATCCAAAGATTTAGAATATGAGTATTGTAGTCTACTAATTCTGGTAAAGTTCTTACCAACGCAGTGTGTACTAAGTTAGGAACAATGAGTATTCCTGACCTTTGGTATATATGATGTTACATGCCGCTAAAGAAATTAGTAGACAGACTGTAGTTGATTGAAAGTGGGTCTTACATACTAGTCCTAAAATTCTAACTGTAGTTGATTGAAAGTGAGTCTTACATACTAGTCCTAAAATTCTAAATAACCATATAGAAGTAACCTAAGCGAGACGTAGTTGAAATACCTTTGTAACGGCCCAAAACAAAAAAAAAAATAATAATAATAATAAATAAATAAAATAAATAAATAACTAAACAAATAAAAAAATTATTATTTTACCTAATTATTATTATGTAAAATAATAATAATAATAATAATAAATTAACAAATAAGTAAATAAAAACAATTATTCATGGACGTAGTAAACACATTGATGTGAGGTTTCATTTCCTGCATGATTTGATCAGAGATGGAGTTATTGAGCTGAAGCATTGTGTCACACAAGAACAAGTTAGTTGTATATATTATGACAAAACTAATGAAGTTGGACGCGTTCATAAAACTACATGTGTCAATGAGTATGTCTGTAGTGAAGTTATGAGTTTGTTAGAATCTTAAGACCACGTTCAAGTATTCCAAGAATTGAACTCAAGACCTCGGAGTCATACCAATAGATCAAATGACCTCCTATGACAATTTTTTTTTTATTTTTAATATATCATTATTTCATTCTTTTATTCGATTTGGATAATAATGAAATTCATGTGCAAGTAGTATTATCAATTTTAAACCCATGCAAAGTTTGATTATTTCAAAATTATTTATACGAATAGATGTAATAAAAATAGAGAACAGGAAAAATAGTTGAAGTTATGACATAATGTAAGTTTTAGTTTGATAGTTTCAGGAAAAATACTTTTATGTTAACATAAAAGTAAAACTATTGATGCTTATGGGTCACGTTGGATTACTTTTATGTTGTATGAATGACAAGTGTCTTGTAGCCCTTGTTAATATGTGTTGTTCTATGTGACACTTTATATTATGATATGAATGACACTATGCTGTGAATCTACGTTGTGATATGGATGATATATAATGCATGAACCTCCATATATTACACCATACATATTATGTTAACATGTTCACGCTGTGCCTATGAGACATTGACAAGTCATGTAGACTAACCATAAAAGATATGTTCAGTATACGTATGCATGTCTCATAGAAACATTATGTCGTAAAAATAATGGATGTATGATTTGCATCATAACTATATATCATGATTAGAAACTGTGAGACCTCATGCATTTTGCATCTCACATGTATTGAGATACTTCCTTGTTATGATTAGTACACATGTGTACACTTCCTTATTATGTACACGATGATATTATGCATACTCATTTCCGATGATATTATGCATGCTTATTTTAACTCAAATTTGTTTTGAGGACTATTAAACAATGAAAACCATTTAGTATCGGCAAACCATATGCATCTTTCATCACCACATCCACCAGAAAGACATGTTCCCTTTTCTGGCCAAAAAAACCTTGAAAGAAGCATACCCTAATTTGCTCTAAAAGTTGCACCAAAACAATGTTGTTCGAGAAGAATTCTCCTAAAGTCCCAATTGAATTAGGTTCCTGGTTTGATGATATGCAACCCTAAATTCATAGCCAATCCAGAATTTTAGGTTAGATACCCACACACTAAAATAAATATATACATATAGATTTTAAGGAATATATGAAAATAAAAACATTAAAAACATTATGTCAAAATATGTCAAAATTAGATAGTTTAATTTTTTATTTTCTAAATTTCAAAACTTAAAATATAAAGATTAATACCACTTGAGACTCAATGAGACTCAACCTAAAATATTATAAATATTATGTTTTCTGCTACTAACCTAAATTTTCGTTTTTTGATTTGCAATGAGTCCATTGTTTGGCTACCATCTTTTAGTTTATAGATCTGCCAACTAAAATTTTATTAAATCTAATCTTATAACCTTATTTCGTATAACTTAAAATGCTAACAAAAATCTAATCAATTGTATATGGGATCTGATTATTACTCTTAAAGATATGAAAGAAGATTTGATCCTAAATTAATTTCTCATAACGAATAACTAAAAGGGAAAAGTAAATTTCTTATAACCATAACTATAAAAGAAAAGAAAATCTGAGATAGGATTTTACGGTAATAACTGACAAAAATCTCTAAATCTTCAATCTTGCTTATTCCTTATGTTGAAAGTCATTTTACTTCTTCTAAAATATGACCATTGTTGTTTTTCTGTTTCATTCATTTTTTGCAGTTGGGTTAAGGATGGGTGAGGAGAGATAATTGTGGGAAGGGATGAGAGGTTGGTGGAGAGAGGTGGGGAATTTTTTTTTAAAATTTTAATTTTAATTCATTAATTAATTTATTGTTATAATTATTTTAACTTTTTTTATTTGTTTATTTATTTTTGGGCTATTACACTCAACCTTACAACGGGTACTTTTTTGGCATATTTTTTTTAGGACAGCACACTATCTCACATTTATATTGAAACAAATAATATAAAACAAATACTAGGAGAGAGAAAATCAAAAAATAATATGTCTTATATATTTATAGTGATGACTTCGAGTATGAATACAAAAAATTCACAAAATACATCTTTAAAATGGTAGATATGGTTCTATTTACTATATGTATTTTTATTATGTATAACAATCTACCGTATATAATGATTTACATTCATTACTATACATTAGATGTTTATTATACATGACAATTTAGAATAACTGTCATTTAACTATAGTCTTACTATGTGTAGCCAGTCATTGAGTAAGTTATAAATAAGCAACCGACTAAAACTTTCATATAAGTCTTTTAATAAAAAGGAAGTTTTCATTTAAGTTCTCCCACGATGAATTTAAAAAGTAATTTTCATTGAATTCAAACGTGCTTGTAAGGAAATAAATTTAAACAAAGAAATTAGTGACAACATTAGAAATAATAATACATGACAACCCTACTTTTCCATTAAAAAATAAGGTTACTACATGTATGTCTTAACTATTAAGTGGGTCCGTCCATCTACAAATATTGAGGTACATAGGTTCTTGGGTCTAATAGGGTATTATCTACGTTTCGTGCGAGATTTTGCCAGTATATTTTCACCACTCATGCACTAGACTAGGAAGAGTGTTCCATTTGTGTGGGTTGTGACATTTGAAGCAAGCTTCCAAGGTTTGAAGCACAGGTTAGTGTCGATGCCAGTATTTACAGTTCTAAAGATTTTGGAGGTTATATTGTTTATAGTGATGCCTCCAAGAAAGACTTCAAGTGTGTGTGGATACAACACTGGAAGGTCATAGCCTATACATCTCGTTAGTTAAAGAACATGCATCTCGTCAGTTATATTGGAATTGATCATAATGTTTAGCTAAGTTAAATTATTAGTAGGTCCTAAGCATGTTATATTAATTGCTATAGGTAAGAGTTAGACGTTGGATTGTTGTTTCGAGGTGTCTATCAAATTGTTAATGACTTTGGCCAAGATTGACCAAGTGATCTTATTGTTTGAGTTAGGTTATTGTTTGATCTATGATGGTTCATGTCATGTGACTTATACATGTACCATAAATATGTGTTATGTTCATGTTATGAGATATTTATGTATCTTTGTATTGATATGAGACGTACGTCACGTATGCATGTAAACCCATTACACTACTTTTATTAATGAATTGAAACGTCATCAATGAAATGTATATCTTACATATAAAGTTTGCGAGGATTGTGAGATGTCATGCATGCATGTTACATAAATGAACCCTGTTATGAAAGGAAAAAGAAATGAAAGATATTAAATGTTATGGTATGAAATGTAAATTATGGAACCTTATGCATGTTTGTATATCATATGCATTGGGATACTTTTTCATTATGCTATATTAGTACGGGCGTGTATGTTCGATATTTATGTTCGCCGTGATATCATGCTAGCATTTTTTTTTTTGTGAAATGTGGTTGTTGAACACAACTCTCTTGGAAACATTATGACACTCTATATTAAGACCAATCGAAAAGAGAATACAAGACATTCGGTAGAATACTACTAGTTTTTGGATTTTTTAGATGAAGACCTTAGTTAGAGTAGAGGGGTATTTATACTATAGTTGCGCAATCTATACTTAACAAATCTAAATCTAGGTATCTCTCCTAAAATATCTAGTCTCTCTCCTAAAAATATATGGTCTCCCTCTTAAAATATCTGGTTTCTCTCCTAAAATATATAGCTCTCTCTTCTAAAATATCTAGGTATCTCGGTCTCTCTTCTAAAATATATCGGTCTCTCTCCCCAACTCTCCATCTCCTAAAATATAGGTCTCTCTTCTCTAAAATATCTACGTATCTAAGTCTCTCTCCCTTCTCTTCTATCTCTCCTAAAATATCTCGCTATTTCTCTCCTAAAATATCTCGCTATTTCTCTCCCTACTATCTCTCCTAAAATATCTAGTCCTCTCTCCTAAAATATCCTAAAATATCTACTATCTCACCTAAAATATCTAGGCCTCTCTCCTAAAATATTAGGATGTCTCCTAAAATATGTAGGTTTCTCTCCTAAAATAGATAGGTTTCTCTCCTAAAATAGGTAGGTCTCTCTCCTAAAATATCTATGTCTCTCTCCAAAATATATTTAAGTCTCTCTCCTAAAATATCTAGGTCTCCCTTATAAAATATATGTAGGTCTCCCTTATAAAATATATGTAGGTCTCCCTCCTAAAATATATGTAGTTCTAAAATATATGTAGGTCTCTCTCCTAAAATATATCTCTTATCTCTCCTAAAATATCAACAATCTCCTCTAAAATATGAATATCTCTCCTAAAATATCTAGGTCTCTCTCATAAAATATAGGTCTCATCTAGGTAGGTCACTCTCCTAAAATAGGGGAGGTCTCTCTACTAGGTAGATCTCTTTCCAAAAATATATATGTAGAACTCTTCCTATCTCTCCTAAAATATCTAGGTCTCTCTCCTAAAATAACTAGGTTTCTCTCCTAGGTAAATTTCTTTCCAAAGTAAATATGTAGAACTCTTCCTATCTCTCCTAAAATATTTAGGTCTCTCTCTTGAAATAACTAGGTCTCTCTCATAAATAAAATAGGTAAGTCTCTCTCCTCAAATAGAGAGGTCTCTCTCCTAAAATAAATATGTATAACTCTTCCTATCTCTCCTAAAATATCTAGGTCTCTCTCCTAAAATATCTACTATCTCTCCTAATTCTCCTAATTCTCTCCCCTAAAGAGGTAGATCTTTCTCCTAAAATAGGTAGGTCTTCCTCTAAAATAGATAAGTTTTTCTCCTAAAATAAATATGTAGATTTCTCTCCTATCTTTCCGAAAATATCTAGGTCTCTCTCCTAAAATATCTCGGTCTTTCTCCTAAATATAGGTCTCTCCCCTAAAATATGTAGGTCTCTCCCCAAAAATAGGTATGTCTCTCTCCTAAAATAGGTAGGTCTCCCTCCTAAAGAAGGTAGGTCTCTCCTATCTCTTCTAAAATATCTAAGTCTCACTCCTAAAATATGTCTCTCTCCTAAAATAGTTAGGTCTCTCTTCTCAAATAGGCAGGTCTCTCCTAAAATAACCAGGTCTCTCTCCTAAAATAGGTAGGTCTTTCTTCTCAAATATGTAGGTTTCATTCACTACACCATGTTTAGCTGACAGCGAAAACTCTCATGTTTGTCAGTATTCAGCCCTTTTGTAAACAAGTCTGCTAGGCAAATAGGTCTCTCTCCTAAATGTATGTAGTTCTCTCAACTAAAATATGTATGTAGGTCTCTCTCCTACAATATGTAGTCTCTCAACTAAAATAGGTAATATAAGTCTCTCTCCTAAAATAGGTAGGTGTCTCTCTCCTAAAATAGATTTTAGATCTCTCTTCTAAAATATGTAGGTCTTTCTCCTATCTCTCCGAAAATATCTGGGTCGATCTTCTAAAATATATAGGTGTCTCCCCTAAAATAGGTAGGTTTCTCTCATATCTCTCCTAAAAATCTAGGTCCCTCTTGATGGTCTCCCTCCTAAAATATCTAGGTCTCTCTTCTAAAATATGTAGATCTCTCTCTTAAAATATCTAGGTCTCTCTCCTAAAATAGGTAGGTCTCTCCTATCTCTCCTAAAATATCTACTATCTCTCTCCTAAAATATCTACAAATCTCTCCTAAAATATGTATATGTAGAGGCTAAAATATGTAGGTCTCTCTTCTAAAATATGTGGGTCTCTCTCCTAAAATATGTGGGTCTCTCTCCTAAAATATAGGTCTCTCCTCAAAATAGGTAGAGACAAATATGTAGGTCTCTCTCCTAACATATATGTAGGTCTCTCCTAAAATAGGTAGGTCTCGCTGATAGCGAAAACTCTCATGTCTATCAATATTCAGCCCTTTTGTAAACAAGTATGCTAGGCGAATCTGCTAGGCAAATTGTAGATTGATGGTTGCAATGAAGTGGTATTGGAGTCTTAATTTTCTGATGTCAATCTTCCATCAAAAGTTTTAACCACACCATGTTGAGCTGACAACGAAAACTCTCATGTTTGTCAGTATTCAGCCCTTTTGTAAACATGTCTGCTAGGCGAATCTGCTAGGCAAACTATAGATTGATTGTTGCAATGGAGTGGTATTGGATACTTAATTTTCCGGTGCCAATCTTCCATCAAAAGTTTTAACCATGTATTTTCCTAAGCTGCTCCAGCTGCTGCTCTGTACTTTGCTTCTCTAATTGACAATGATACTGTTGGTTGTCTTTTGTTACACCAAAAAATTGTTCTTGAACCGAGATTGAACACGTACCTCGGATGGATCAATTGTGAGATACAAAGCTCAAACTAAAGAGGGTTCTGATACCAAGTTAGACGAACACGCTCTTCATAATAATATGATATTGTCCACTTTGAACATAAGCTCTCATGATTTTTCTTTCAGCTTCCCCAAAAGGCCTCATACCAATGGAGAGTGTATTCTTTGACTATAAACCCATGACCATTCACTAAAACTAATGTGGGACACTTTCATCCAACACCCCCCCCCCCTTTCCGAACAAAGTACGCCTCTCCTTAATCGAGGCTCGACTCCTTTGGAGTCTTAGTCATTTTTTACTGCCTTCGAGGAGGCTTGACTCCTTTTTCTTTTTGGAGTCTTTTGTTCAACATTCGAGGATTTGCCTATCTATTGACACGACTAAGTTTAGGGCATGGCTCTGATACCAATTGTTGAAAACAACTCTCTGTGGGAAACACTCGCACTCTTTATTAAGACCAATCGATAAGAGAATACAAGAATCTGTAGAATACTACTAGTTTTTGGATTTTTTATATGAAGACCTAGGTAGGGTGGAAGGGTCTTTAAATTAGAGCCTATGCAATCTAGACCTAACCAATCTAAATCTCGACTTAACAAATCTAAATCTTCTTCCTAAAATATCTAGATCTCTCCTAAAACATCTAGATCTCTTCCTCCTAAAATCTCTAGATATCTTTCCTAAAATCTCTACTAAAATAAATATACAATGAGCTCTTACAATTATTGGGGTTGACTCTATTGGGCTAGTGATGATATTTCAACAGTGGTGATCTATAATGTGTTGTGCCGGACCAAGTCAGTCCTACGGGTACGATACGAGCCCACCTTGTGGGCCTGTGTGCATGGACGTAGGCCGTGTATGAAGAAGTACCTTGCATCTAATCCTTCTCGAAACTATAAGAGCCCAACGCCATGTTATGTTTATAAAAGATAGGTCTCACTCATATATTGCATGTGTTTACGTATCAAACTTCAACAGTTGGGTCACTTATTCAGTATTTTATAAAATACTCAAGACAGGTACTAACTTAATCTCTCCGGTAAAGATAAAGATCCTATGAACTAATGAAGGTGAACATTGTGCAGTCCATGGAAGTCAAAATAGACAATAATAGGGCAGTTGAATGTTTTGAATGTTTTGAATTTTAAATTAGTACCTGATAGGACATATTTGATTTTAATCAATTTTGTTAGGTGTTTGTATGAAGCTTGATTTTCCTTTAAAATGGTTGAATTTTAAGTTAGTACATGTCTATTATGAATTTCTGCATTTATGATTTAAGCAGGCATGAGTTGACGTCACTAATTAGCTTAAGAAACTTAGGGGTGTTACATTTTATGTTATGATATGAATGATATATATGTTATGAATCTACGTTGCGATATGAATGATGTATAATGCTTGAACCTTCACATATTACACCACGCGTATTATGTTAACATGTTCACGTTGTGCTTATGAGACATTGATAAACCATGTATATTAACCAACCATAAAAGATTTATCAAGTATACGTATGTATGTCTAATAGGAATGCTATGTCATGAAAAATAAAATGGATGTATGATTTGCATCATAACTATGTATCATGATTCGAAACTATAGGACCTCATTCATTTCGCATGTCACATGCATCGAGAGACTTTCTCCTTATGATTAGTACACATGTGTACACTCTCTTATTATGTACACTATGATATTATGCATGCTCCTTTCCCTTTGTGGTTTCTGGCAACGTTACTGTTCGCTAGCTTGCCATCAGACCCATGAGGTATGTATACGAGCTCATTTAATGGGTCCATGTGCGCATGTGTGTTTCGTGTATAGAAAAGTACTACACATCAAACCTTACTCGAACTTGAAGTAGAGAATAAGGTCAGGATGTCTTAAGAAAAGATAGATCCCATCATGATTGTATGTGATTGCATTTTTTAACCTAAATAGTGGGATTACTTACTAAGTATTTTTAAATACTCAAGTAACGTACTACTTCTTTTTGAGGTAAAGGTAAGCAAACAATGTATGTATGACGATGTCACTGTGGAGTCCATGGAAGTGAAGTCAAGGTAGTTGCATTTGCATTTGATGCAGCAGCCCTTAGATTTATTAAGTGTGTTGCATTATTTTAAATTATTGTATTTTGATTTCGATATTTGTTGGTTTGAATGGTAATCTTTGAGTCCATAGCATTGTTTTAGCAAATTATTTTAAAGGATTTCTGCATTTGGTAGTCATGACATGCATGTCGTAGGGACCTTATTTTTTAATGAAAAATTAGAGTAGTTTGACAATAAGTAATCGATTGTACTGGATATATAATCTATTTTTTTTTTTAATTTTCCTACTCATTTAAAATGCATTTTAAGTCTATCAATTGATAAACTTTAATGATATAATAAATTAGATATATTTTATGGGGTATCAAATTGTTTATGTAATAGTTAAAAATAAAAACAAAAGTCTCGGTGAAAGGAATGAAAATCATGACGACTTGTGAGAATTCTCGTGAATCCAAACAAAAGTCCATGCAAGATTGAAGAAAAATACTTCACTCATTTAATTTAGATCCATGATATGTCATTCCTCCCAGCTTAATTTGAGACACCTTTCACTTAGATTTTAGACAGTTTCCTAGCAAATGTTTCATAAACTTGTGGGATTAAAAGAAAGTTTAGGAAGACATTAATATTCATTTTGAGTTTGTTATGTCAATGGTTATTATTTGTTTTACCTAGAGAGCTTGAAATTGGTCATTGCTTCATTTAAGGGTGTAATGCCTCTAAGAATTTGACCTAGATATAGAATTTGAATCTAACTCGCAACGGTCTTGATATTGCCCATCAAAATCAACGACCAAAATTTAATTCAAAGTATTTAGAGTAACTTAATAACAAAATTAAAAGATAACCTCAAGTAGTCGTAGTTTAATTGTGAGAATTTTATGTTATGGTCGTGAAAACTTAGCCAATAAGTAGCTATAGTTTAGTGGCAAGAATTTCATGAAGTAGCAATGGAGATTTGAGCCCAAATCCCAGCCACCACAATAATTTTACTCTCATTTACGCGGGAGTCGTACACGTTTTCATTTTCCATAATTATTTTACCTTTCACGTTTTGTTCACATAGTAAATAACGGAAACAACTTTATTTTCTTTGTTGGTCTCAGAAAGGTTTATTCCACAAAAGCAATAAAGATGCGAAATTTTCATCCACTAACTTAGATCATTATTTAATAATGTGGAGAACAACCTTGCCATCCGTGCAGGAACTCAAATTTGTTTAAAGGATTATTAAATAATGAAAAGCCATTATTATCTGCCAACCATATGCATATTTCATTATCCTATCGATCAGAAAGTCATGTTCCCTTTCCAGACCAGAAAACCTCAAATGAGGCATGCCCTAATTTGCTTTCAAAGTCACACCAAAACAATGTGGTTCGAAAAAAATTCTCCTTAAAGTCCCAATAGAATTGGGTTTTTGGATTGATGATATACACCCAAACTAAGATAAATATATACATATAAATTCATAGCAAATCCGAAATTTTAGGTTAGATACACCCAAACTAAGATAAATATATACATATAAATTTTAAGAAATATTCTAAAATAAAAACATTAAATACGAAAATAAAACCATTAAAAACCTAATAAATATTATGTAAAAATTAAATAGTTTAATTTTTTGTTTTTTAAATTTCAAAACTTAAAATAAAAACCTGAATTTCATCATGAGTACGTAGATATATATATATATTCTCTACTAACCTAAATCTTCGTCTTTAGATTTGTAATGAGTCTCAAGAGGTGAATTTGAAGGATGGTTCCAAATCACGGCTTCCCACTTTGTCAATGGAAGTTGAGAATTGAATGCGCTCAAAAGGAAAGCTAGGATTACAAAATGAGCCCTTATATTTTCAATTCTTCCATTGATACATCAATTCAAATTTTCTTATAGAAATATCTTTCAAATGAAAAACCAAAAATTTTATTGAATGTTTTCATTTTTAGTTTCACTCTTTTGAAATTCTACTTAATTTCTTAAGCAATTTATTTCTACTCTCTATCATATGAATTTTTACTCGTATTCTTAATACAGTAAAAATAAACTACGTAAAAAAAGTAAATAGATATACAACAATTATATTGTTTGAGTTTGTAGGCAAAGGCCAAAACGAAAACACAAACAACAAAAGACTTGAGAATTTGTATGATCTTCTTTTCTTCAATGGTGTTGCAACTTGTTTTCGAATAGAGATTTATATCGTCCTCTTCTCTTGAAAATGAGACTTAATTCAATCACATGGTGTTAAATTCAGTAAAATAAATTGTAACACTAATGGGTTGATTATAAGTAATTAACTCCAATTTGGGGTTGGATGGAAACTCAACCTTACCTTACGTGTTCTTTTTTTGGCACATTTTTTAAGAACCCCACAATAACTCACATTTACATAAAAAAAATAAAAAAATAAGAGAGAGAAAAATACAAGAATAAATAATTTACATGATTGTTTATTATCTAACCCTTTACAAATAATGTTATTTAATTATTGTCTTATTATGCATAGCTAGTCATTAAGTAAGTTATGAATAAAAATGAAGTTTTCATTTAAGTTCTGATATGAGGTAGGAATTTAAAAAATTTTCATTGAATTAAAACGTGCCGGTAGGAAAATAATTTTAACAATAAAAAAAAAGTAGTGACAAGTAAGAAAAATCGAGTAAAATATGTCACCCAATTCAAATTTATTTAGCCCGTTTTACTTATTCCCTTTTCTTTTCTAAGATTTTATCTATTATTATAATTGCAAAATTAACCAAATATATTTTAATTCAAACCTAACCCATTAAACTAATCAACCTTTTTATTTATACTCAATACCAAATATCTTAGTTTTTTTTTTCTTTTTTTAACACTAAAAAAAGTTAACCTAAAAAAGATACTTTTAATTATTAATTTTTCTAAAGATTCTTTTGGTCTTATTTTGAAAGCACTATATTCTAATGTCAAAATCAAAATCAAAATCATTTTTCTTACCGTTCTCTAAAATTCTAACCCAACACGACCAATAAAAAAATAGCATTTTAATCATTCATATCGAGCAAATTGCTCGTACAATATTAAGTTCATTACAAGGGCTTCACTTTGATTTGATATCCTATAGTTCGTAAATATGGTACCCAAGCTTGTTGTAGTCATGATCGAGAGCCCAATAACTCTTCATCTTTGATCCAAATTGATGTTCTAAAAGTGCCTAAGATCCAAATTGCTTCCGCATGTGTTATATTAACACCATCAATGATGACGGTAGCAACTTTAGGCTAATAGACATCTAGGGTCGTTACCATTGTATCAGAGCTCTAGGTTATAGATTCGGTAGACTTCCCTACGAGATAGGCTTGGCATGTTCCATGGTTTCAACATCGATGTCCTGTCGCCGTCAAGTATGTCTTGTATAAGATAAGAAAAAGATATGTTTGTAATTGAAGGTACTTTTTTTGTTTACTAATATTGAATGTAATTTAGTATCAAATATGTTGAGCTCTAACTATATGATTTATGGTAGCATTATGCTCCACCTAGTTGTATTTTTATGAATATGTCATGTTTGCTAAATTATATGTTGTGATTATATGTGATATGATGCATTTTATGTTAGAGAGATATAGAATAGTAGGGAAGATACTAGTGGTGGTTCGAAACCGTTCGTGAGGAAAAAGAAATTTGAACTACAAAAGGTTAGTATTCAAACTCATTGAGTTTTAATGCTTTTGAACATGCTAGCTAATTTACTATAATTGATGCACATAGAGTGCCTATGATCCAAATTGCTTCTGTGTGTTATAATAACACCATCAAAATGAACATAAACTGACAACATAATTTATGAACAAAAGAAACAAAAAGGTATTTAAAAAGAGAGAAAACGCAAAAAGTAGACAATTCCTTCGAACAGTGAATATGAATGCCATTCACCACGAGAAAAACATAAAAAATTGAAGAAATGGAGAAGAAGAAATATAAGGAAGATGGGGGGCTTTGGAGGCTTCAAAGGCTGATTATGGTGGGCAAAAATATCTCTAGATGCACTAAATTTTGTCACGTAGCATACATTGCCTAACAAAATAAGCAAGCATCGGAAAATCTATCAATGCTTTTCGATGCTTGTCAATTTAGTTGACCTTGTCCATAAAATTTTGTGCTTTCAGAGAGATATTTTTTCTTATCATGGTAAACAAAATATTGATTCTCATCTTTGCTGCATTTCCATTTATCATAAAACAAATTATCGGAAGATTTAGAATATGAGTATTGTAGTCTACTAATTCTAGCAGAGTTCTTGACCAATGCGGTGTGTACTAAGTTAGGAATAATGAGTATTCCTGACCTTTGGTATATATGATGTTACATGCTGCTAAAGAAATTAGTAGACAAACAGTAGTTGATTGAAAGTGAGTCTTACATACTAGTCCTAAAATTCTAAATAACCATATAGAAGTAACGTAAGCGAGAAGTAGTTGAAATACAAATAAGTAAATAAATAAATAAACAAATAAAAAAATTATTATAAAAAATAATAATTATTATGTAAAATAATAATAATAATTATAATAATAAATTATCAAATAAGTAAATAAAAACAATTATTTTCGGTTTCTCTCCACTAGGGTCACTCTCCCCAATAATCTCTCCTCATCACACCTAGTAGTTCATGAAACAGAAAAATGTTAGATTTGAGAAAACAAAATGCCTCACGTCAAATTTATAGGAGATGGGTTTATTGAGATGATCAAGATTTATATGAGAGAGAGATTCGAGGTTTCTCGGTAAGTTATATCTCAGATCTCTTTTTCTTTCATCCAATTATATTATTTTTTGTTTAGCAATTTACCTGTTAGAAAGATATGTCATTATGTTAGAAAGATACTTCATGTTAGAAAGATACGTCATTATGCTAGAGAGATACGTCATGATCTATAGCAGAAAGAAAATAGAATCTATTAAATTGGCTAAAAACAATTGCTAACCTAATTGAAAAACTAACGAACAAAAATATAAAGAAAGGTTTAAACATATTTAACATATCAGAATTTCTTCCCTCCTCCAAAAACAAACATAAGAACGTTCAGATTTAGTTTTGGTACTAAGAGATATTTTGCTAGAAAGAGATATTGCATTTGAAGAGGTTAGTAGTTTTCCTTTTATTTTATTTAATGATATTAAAAGTCATCATAAACAGAGAGGGATAATAAAAAGAAGGGAAACACAGTAAGAGACAGGGAAGGAAGATTGTGAATATAATCAAAATTAAATGTTAAAGGGTATTAAACACGGTTAGAGAAAATAGAATATCTGGAAACATATATAAATATTTCAAGACCTAACTTAAGCAAAGACACTAACTTTCGCACGAAGTATAACACATAGATCAACATAAATTAGAGAAACAATTTTGTAGAAATTCAAACTTGAAACTGATGTCATGGACTCACATAGGTTGACTTGGTTTTCAATGGACTTTCATTAAGGATAATGACGGAACATCAACCTAAGCCAACCAGGTAAGTGACCTTGGTATCGGCATGGTTATATTTGCTGTTGACACATGCTCCGTGGTTCTGCACGTGTCATATATATTGATATGTGTGAATTGTCTGTGGATCGATATGCTTATTATTTGTTATGTATATGTTATAATATGTGAATTGTTTGATAATAATTATGGTACGATGTGTTCAATGATATGTTTGAGATAGGATACGATAAGGATGCACAAAACGAAATGTAACGATAGGAGTCAAATACATTCATGAAACATTAAGGTTAGGTTACATACCGAAGTGATATGGATAAGAGAGATTGATGGAAGAATACTATTAGGCTACAGGTAGAAAGGGATAGATTTGTGATAGATTGATAGAACGATAGCGTTAGGATTGATAGAACGATAACGTTAGTTTACGTTCTTGTGATGATATGACTGAGGTACGTTCACGTAATGATATGTATGTGATAGGTATAAGAACGTTAAGGCTATGATAAGTTAGGAAACGATATGACTACGATTTACGTTATGACTTGTTTATGATATGATACATTGTGATGCAATATGTCATGGTGTGATGTGTATATGATGAAATGTTATGTTAAAAGCATAGAACGTTATGTTAGGTCATTTATATTTGAATGTAAATAACATGAATTGTATGACGTGAAACACAATAAACTGTCTGGAATCATAACCCCGATAGGAATATGTATGAAATGTAAATTGAAAATGAGAATGACATGAAGCATGGAATGTGACAGGGGGGTTATGTTCATTAATGATAAATGTAGAAGTAGGGGGACCTCATGCATTATGTGTGTTCATGCATCTGGGGGGTACCCCTATCCCATAACGAGGGTAGGACGCGTACATCCAATTGTAGGACAACGATCGTTATGCTTGCATAGCGTTGCCGTGACGGTTACTAGTTTTAACAGGTCCCGACATAAGAGGCTCCCAGATATGTCCACTAGATAAGGAAAGTGGCCCAGTGGTGTGCGAACTAGCTGGTGAGCGAACACTCTCACGTATGGGCTATGTGTAGAGTATATGGTACACATCCACGATTACCCATTAGGACAGCACCGTAGAGAAAGCGAAACGAAACCAAAGATAGGTACCATCATTTCATTGCATGTGATTGTTGCATTTATCCCTAATAGTGTGGTCACTTACTTAGTATTTCTTTAAATACTCAAGCCACGTGCTACTACATTTTTTGTACGACTGACAATAGCATCGCAACTCTCGACCATGGCACATGCATAGGGTAATGGTATTTGTTTTCTTAGACTTAGGCTAGACTAGGTTGTTTCTAATTAAACTCTTATTCATTTTATTTAGTCTTTTGTGGTGTCGTTTTAAAGATGTTTTCGAAACACGCAAGTCCATGACTGTGTTTTAAGATAAAGGATGTTTTCTGAAATTTTAATGAAGTCTTCCGCATTCAATGTTTATGGTACGTATACGGTAGCGACCTTAAATTAAGTAGAAAATTTTAGGTCGTTACAACCTTACTAGCTTATAAATGATCCGAGTAAATGAAACTAGGAATTAATGGAGAATAAAACTTAAAAACAACTAGAAAGATAAGTAATAAACTTGTGAATGACAAGTTATCTATCTATTAAGTAAATTAATTACTTATCAAGATTATTTTATCTTTTTTTGCCAAATATGAAGTTGTAGGCCAATCGAGAAGGAGACCAGCAGGCTCGAGACAACAAGGAACCCTTTTCTAAGTCTGTTTTAAGTACATGTGCTTTTGTTGCTGATAACTTACTTTGATATTTTGTGTTGTAAAATATACTTGATTCACATGTTTTACTTGTCATGTATGAAATTTTTTGTTGTATGACCGATTTTCGAAGCAAAATATCTATGTTATTGGTAACTCATGTGAATCGAGTTGTCGATGAATAGGTGTTATAGAAGCATTGCTCGAGAACTATGCGGTAACAGTGGCGATCGTCCTAAGGCATCCAGTCGAGTCGGTTTAATTTGGATTTCTACATTTAGTTTTTAATTGTTTGTTGACTATTGGTCAAGGTAAGAAGCGCTGCTCGAGAACTATGAGGTCACAGAGGGTGTCGTCCTAAGGAATCAAGTCATCTGTTTATTTTAAATTTCTACATTTCTTTTTTTTGTTGGTGGTCGGTCAAGGTGAGAAGTTGTAACAAGGAAATTTTCGGATATTTAATTCCTTATCTAGTGGGAATTTCAAGATGCTCAAGGACCGAAAAATGATCAACAAGAGATAGAAATTTTTACGAAAATTATGAAGTTATTGGAAAAAATAATAATAAAATATTTTGAAAGTGGCAAATTACCAAATTACCATAATGATATAGATAATTACGAAAATGCCATTCTGCTGAAAATAAAAACCTCAGCATGTGAACATATGCATAAAGTCCTCCGAATCTCAAATTTCAGTCGAATTTGGATACAATCTAGAACGTTCAAACTTGAAATTGGTAGCTCACTAATCGAAGAGGATATTTTCGACGAATTATCCAGAAAATTCAGTCTCCAAATCACGACGATTCTGGAGCTCTCAATGTCGGTGGAAGCTTCCCTTATAAAGTCTCAAGTTGGGGGCTGATATATAGTTGTAAAAAGATAAAACCAGAGGGGGATGATAAGAAAAAATCGAGACTTTTCTAGCTACCAAGGAAAAAGATGAAGTCCAAAGTCAAAGGTCAAACTTTGACCAATAAAAGTCAAAGATAGGTATATGTTTTCGTTAATCATTGACTTTATTTTTAATCTTGGAGTTAGATTAATATTGATAAACATGAAAAAAACTAAATATAAAAGTTGGCTATTATTCTAGGAATTTAATGGGCTAGAATGAAGTAAAGCTTAGCCAAATTGAAATAGATCCAAAAACGGGAAGAAAATGTTGAGTTTTATGTCCTAAAACTCATAGTTTGTAAACAAAAACATATTCTATTTTCAATAAAGTTATTATTGTTGTTTATTCAGTAAAGATTGTATTGAATAAAGTGAATTTTACGATTATTAATCAAAATCCAATAAACTAAGAACACTCTGGCTATAGCATGATTACTTGAACTATAAATCCAATAAACTAAGAACACTCTGGCCATAGTATGATTACTTGAACTATATATAGAGACATAAGAGTGGATCAAGTTCAAGTATATAGTCAAAATGATCTATAGTACAGGGATAAGGCTAAGTACCTTGTCCTGGGACACTATGAATGCGGCCCACTTTTGAATATGACATAAACAATGTGATCATCAAATTGTACATGCGGAGACATGTGAGTGGGGGAGTCCTATGCTATGAGTATTGCATAAGATCAGACCATGAAGAAAATCACTCTCACTTTATAATGTCGTTTACTCTTGAGACTGATTTTCTTTTCATTCGATGACCTAGGTAACTCGATTTTAATCCGGAGCTAACTATGAACTCCTTTTTATTTGAAATTATCCTTTGATTTGTATGGGTGAGAGTGGCTCGAGTTCGCCGACTCAATAGGCCTCCCATTTAAGGGGGTAAGACTGGGTGAATGGCTGGAGACATGGGGTGCAAGATGGAATTCCCTCTTACCCACTTTTAGGGATAGAAGAGGGGTAGATTCCTTAAGTACTGACTCCAGGTTTTGAACAAGGGGACCCACCCTCTCATTGGCCTGAGAGGGATTTGGTTTACTAGCTGGACCACAAACCAATTGTTCATTAGAGGATCAGTGGGACATAAGAAACAAGAAGTAACTTCAGAGGTAAAACGGTAGATTGACCCAACTCTAGTTACGAAGAACCTGTGAAGGATCGACTTACTAATCATGGTTATATCAAATGGACAAAAATATATCTATAGTGAGGGGAGTGCAACTACTAAGCTATAGTGGAGTGTCCAAGTAGTTAACGAATGTTGGCTAATAAGGTTAATGAGTTTAACCGGTTAATCTTGGATCGTTGGAGCTCATGATCTATAGGTCCATTAGGTCCTTCTCCTAGCTCATATCAGACTAAACCATAGAACAGTGTGACTAGTGAGTTCGAAGTGTTCGAATTCAAATTAAGAAATATGAGCTACATATACACGATATATTTAACCGCATTTTTGTTTTATTTACGAATTAAACAAAAAAAGAGAATCTGAGATATTTAAATAAGATTTAAATATCTTAATCAAATATGTGTCGGAATTGATTGGGATTGACATTTTAATTAATATTTAATTAAATAATTTAATTATCGTTTGATATTACTTTAATTTGAAATTAATTATTCAAATTAATTGTTGAATCAAAATGAAGAAAGTCAAAATGTTGACTTTATTTAATGGAAAAATCCATGTTTGAGTTAGTGAAATTTTGAGGTTTCAAAATTTGGTTTAACCAAAGTGCATGCTTGCAAAATAAACCCCACCAACTTTAGTGGAATTTTGAGTGTCAAAATTTGGTTAACTGAAACTTGCATGCATGCCACATAATCCCAAACATTTGAGTGGAATTTTGAGTGTTAAAATTTGGTGATCTCAAATTTGCATGAACATGCAAACATGAATCTTTAAATAGAGAAATCAAGGTACATGGAAGTTCTTCCTTGTAAAAACCTTGAGAAAAACCTCTCACAAACTCACTCTTCATATATATTAAATCCCTCCCAAGTTTATCACTCATCGGATTCCACAATTTCGTTCTAAGGCTGGAGAACAGTGGAGAAGACACTAGTGGTGGTTCGAAATCGGTTCATGAGGAAAAAGAAATTTGAACTACAAAAGGTTAGTACTCAAAGACCTTAAGTTTAAATACTTATGAACATGCTAGTTATTTACTATAATTGATGCTCTAAGAGTGCCTAAGATCCAAATTGCTTTTGCATGTGTTATATTAACTTCATCAGGTTGAAGAGAGGAATGAAGCATTCCTTATAAGAATGTTAAAATCTCTCCTTAATAGACGCGTTTTAAAAATTTTAGACATACGACGATACGTAACCAGCAAAAAATAAACAATATCTGCTAGTAACTGGAGAGGGGAACCACGCATTTATTTTAAGGTTGTGGATACCTCATTCTCGTAGACATATTATAAAATTGTGAGGTTGATGGTGATACGTAATTAGCCAAAGTAGACATTATCTAATAGAGGTGGGCTTGGTTTGTAACAAATTGTATTAGAGATAGTCATCAAGTGATGTGCCAACGAGGTTGCTAGGAACACAATGGGGTGGATTGGAAAATCCCACATCGGTTGGGGAAGGGATGAAATATTTCTTATAAGCATGTGGAAATCTCTTACTATTAGACGTGTTTTAAAACCGTGAGGTTGACGATGATATATAATGAGTCAAAGTAGACAATATCTAGGCTAATACTCATAGTTTGTTGGGATAGTTCAGTTGGTTAGAGCGTATAATGTTAACGATAAAGTTGGGGAGGTTCAAGCTCTCTTTTTAGCAATGGTAATGAATCATTCCATTTTAGTATATGGAAAAATTTAACCCTTCAACCAAAGTGGACAATGTCATATAATTATGGAGGTTCGTGATTCCGAACATTGTTATATAGTCTTAATCCAGCATCCCTAATAATAATGTTGAGTTCTTTTTAGGGGTACCTTCGATACAAAAACATAATGTAAAAAATATTTTCGCATAAAGCTGTTACATCATTGCATATTCTAGTCACTCTAGGTCCCTAAAAAACTAGGGTCGTTACATATAATCTACACTTGAACTCTCTATAACCTTGAGAAAAATCTGTGGCAACTCGCTTGACCAAGGATTCGATTACCGCCTACAAGTAGGTTACTTATTTAGTTGCACTATATATTACTTTTCCTTTTTCAGGGATCACTAATTGTTAGTTAAGGTCACAGAGGAGGGTCGTCTTGAGCAATCAGTTCCATGTGTTATGAGTTGTTGTCCTTAGTTTTCATATCTCGTTCCAATTTTTATCAATTTTTTCTTTGTCACGTCAGTTCTATGTGTTACGAGTTTTTGTTCTTATTTTTCGAATCTTGTTCCATTTTTATCAAATTTTTTCTTTGTCAGTACGTGTCATGAAAAATGATTTTAAGCCTCGAGTCCATGTTTGTGCATTCTTGAGCCATCAACAAAATCACTCTAAAATATCGACGTCTTATTCCTAGGCTAGATCATATGCTTGATGAATTGCATGGCTCATATCTCTTTACAAAGATTGATTTGAAATCTGGATATCATTAAATTAGAAGGCATATATGAGATGAATGGAAAAGAGCTTTCAAAACTAAGGTTGGATTGTATGAATGACTTGTTATACCTTTTGGGTTAACTAATGCTCCTAGTACATTTATCTTAATGAATCGGGTTTTGATAGAATATTTAGGAAAGCATGGAAAGAGAAACTTTTGGCTCATTTTAATAAGTGTAGTTTTTTCATGGAAAAAGTTAATTTTATTGGCTTCATAATTGGTAAAAATGGAGCAGAAGTAACTTCTTGGTCTGAAGCACAAGGAATCCTTAATTTGAAGAAAAAGAGATTGTAGATAAGATTTTGAAACTTACCCCTAATTTGAGCCCAAAATAGATTTTCTTGAATTTGGCTTGTTCTTGAGGTTATTTCTCTTCGTTGTCTTCTATGGAAACATTCCTTGGAGGTGCAATTGGGATCGTCCTTGCTTGACATATTCTCGTGTATCGACGAATTGGATTGGGGGAATGATTTCTTGGCACTTTCAGCATTGTAAGAACAAGTTTAAAGAGAAATGGTGTAGAATTGCTCTTGAATTTTGAAGAAATCTCAGAGAAGGAGACCCAAAATCTAAACGCTTATTGCCTACTATTGGGAGCTCGATTGTTGTTCCAAACTATTGCCTAAACTTTCAACTTTACAGGGGAAGCTTAAACAAACATTGAGAGCTTCAGAATCACTATGATATTGAGATTGAACTTTCTGGATAATCCGTAAAAAATATCTACACTGGTCAGAGGACACATATTTTTATCCCTTTTTATTCATGGTTCTCATAACCAACTACTCCATTTTTTCTATTAAACAATATCATCACAGCATACATGACATTACTGCTATGCCCTAATTTAACCTAAGAATCACTAAAAATAACATGAATGCAACTACCCTAACTTTGGTTTCTTGGCCTTGAACGCAACGTTGTCGTCTGTAAATGGGTATCTTACCTTTACTTTAAAATAAGAGTAATGTGGTTTGAGTACTTTAATAAATACTCAGTAAGTAATCTCACTATTATGGTCGGAATATGAATCATGTGTAATATAGTGGGACCTATCCTTTCATAAATACATTGTGGCATGGGCTTGAGCTTTGCTTTTCGGTCCAAGCAGAGTTGAATATGTTGTACTTCCCTACACACGACTCATGAATGTGCACATTGACCACCAGGTGGGTTGGTATAAGAGTACTCTATGGGTTTGCCTCGTCAAGCTTGTGCACACTCACACTACCAAATACCATGAATGGAAAAGACCAGCATAATATCATAGGGAACATAAATATTATAAGGTATGTGTTTGTACTAATCATAATGGAGAAGTATCTCGATGCACCTCCCATATAAAATGCATGAGATCCCTAACATTAAAACATGACATAACGTTCCTATGAGACATACATACTTGATTCTTGTCATATTGGTCATGATTAACAATACATGGTTTTTCTAATGTTTCATAGGCATAGGGTGTACGAAACATAATATAGAAGTATCTCGATGCACGTGGTATACAAAATGCATGAGGTCCCATAACATCAAAGCATGACATATATTCATGGCGCTAGTCATACCTCCAATCTATTCATACCATAGTGTTCCTATGAGATATAAATACTTGATTCATTTCATATTTTTAATAATTAACAATACATGATTTTCTAATGTCTCATAGTCCTAGAATAGTGTATATGATATCATAGCGTAACTTATATGCAACATATCGTATATCATGTCATATACATAACATAGTATATGTCATACAATCATAAAACACGACATGTGTAGGGCCACAGGTAGCGATGTCCATTCCCCGTCATCATCCCCACCATCTATTTCATTCTCAAATTCAATGAAATTCTCTCTTTATTTGTGTGGGGATCAGGGTAAGAGATTCATGGCAAGGAAGTGGAAGGGATCGATTCCCTATGGAAAATTTTAGTGGGTTTTAAATCCAAGAGTCAGTCTTGGAGGAAAAGGCCAAGAGTTTTGAAGATGAAAGGCCAAGAATCTTTATAGAAATAATGAATTTTTAAGGGTTACAAACAGTGACATTGTTATGTCTATATTTAGTTTTAGAAAACCTTATAAATACATTTGTTATCTTTGTCTACTTCTATCGTTAGTGTGTGTGGGACTTATTTCACAAATTTATGAGTTTTCGTTAACAGAATTATATAAAGCCAATGGCAATGTGGGTCAAATGCCGCTACCGCGACTAGTGAAGATAAACTTCGAGAATTGGAGCATTCATATGAAAGCTTTTTTCGGTTCTCAAGATGCATGGGAGGTGGTCGAAGAAGGGTTAGAAGAACCAAAAGATACCACGGGTTATACAGTGGCGCAACACAAGATGTTAAAAGAGGTGCGATCAAAGGATAAGGCGACACTATACATGTTGTTCCGAGTCGTTGACGAGTTAGGCTTTGAGAAGCTTGCCAATGCAACTACTTCAAAAGAAGCGTCAGAAACTTAAGAAAAGTGTTCAAAGAAATCGACCGAGTCAAGCAAGTGCGTCTCCAAACTCTTCGTGGCAAGTTGGAGAGCATGAAGATGGAGTCAGAAAGTGTATCTGTCTACATCACGCATGTACAAACTGTGCTAAACCAACTCAACCAAAATGGAGAAATGTTAGCCGAGACGCAGGTTTTGGAGAAGATTTTAAGGTCATTAACCAACAACTTTGAGAATGTTGTATGCGCCATAGAATAGTCAAAGGACCTAGCAACGTTCACAGTCGACGACCTAGCTGGTTTTCTCGAGGCACACGAGCAACGTAAGAAGAAGGAAGAAACACTTGATCAAGCACATCAAACCAAGGCGTCATTTAAAGATTAAAAGGTACTCTACTCTCAAAATTTTGAAGGTAGAGGTTTTGACCGTGAAAGTAGTAAAAATGGTCATGGTGCTCAAGGAAGTAGTCATGAAGGATAATATAAGAAGAAGGGACAGCGGAGCCAAGCAAATTGGCATGGAAGAGGACGCAATCGAGGAAGAGGCGGCCGATCAATTTACTCCAACATTCAGTGCTACAAATGTCACAAATATGCACTATGCAAACGATTGTAACTCCGACAAATGTTACAATTGTGGTAGAGGGGCATTTTGCAAAAGATTGTCGAGCCGATAAAAATGTGGAAGAAACATTCAACCTAGCCTTGGTGACGCAACAAACGAAGGTCTTAGGTCTTTTCTTGATGGCTCAAAATGAAGATCTGAAAGCGTAAGAACACGATGGAGAAAAAGACGATGGCGGTAGTTGTGAGGCGGTGGAAACCGTTGGAAATGAGGGGATACACAGCGGATTCGGCAAAATCGCAATATTGGAGATGAGATAATCGAAGAAGGAATTTGGATTTGAACCCGCGATCGGCGAATGAGCCCAAGAAACTTCTGGATCTTCAAAAAGTGAATAGAGATTTAGAGCAACAACCAAAATCGGCCGTGGATAAATCTATGGAGAAGTCTTAGTTGCAGACGTTGAAATCGCTGAACGAGCGCATTTTGAAGGAGAAAGTAGAGATTGAAAAAGAAAAGAGAGCTTTTAGAAATGAAGATTGAAATCTTAGAGAAGGAAGGGCTGAGCTGAGTGAGAGTTCTTTCTATCTCAAATAGGAGAAGGAAGAGAATGGGAAAGAAATTTCTAAGCTTGTAAAAAGAATTGAAGAAGTATGGGGAAAGAGAGGAAAGCTAGTGATAAGTCGTGGGTTCAAAACAAGAGGTGCATGCTGGAAAGTGAAATTCTTTACATTGAAGAGTGGCACCATACGGATCAAGTTGAACATCCATGTAGTCAAACTTGGTTAGACGTGGGCGTGGGTCGGAAGAAATATCGTGTGTCGCATATCGAGTGGAGCCGCGTCACTTTACAATGCGCCTGACGCGTTATTCCACCTAATCGTCAATACGTGTCCCTCAGGCTGTCTGACATGCTTTCCCTACCGCAAGTTGACATGTGGCTGCTTTCCCTCCCGCAAGTTGACATGTGGCTTGCCGGCTGTCTAACGCGCTTTCCTTCCCACAAGTTGACACATGGCTTGCCGAAAACTTTTCTCTCATGAGAGTCGCAATACTTAATTTGACTTTCAAAGTGAGTTCATTTACCTCCTTGCTCGTGAAAAGACTCTTAGAAATCCTCGAATTTATTCTTTCGTAAAAGAACATATCGAACGGCCAAAACTAGTTCATTTACCTCCTTCTTGTTCCTGAAATGACTCTCAGAAATCCTCGAATTTCATCCTTCATTGAAGAACATATCGAACGACTCAGATCTAAAGAAAATTTGTGAATGGCCATTGTATGGCTTAAAGTTCGTACTGTTGTAACCCCATATCATGAAAAGATATTATTAAGAATTAATAAAACTCTATGTAATTGTCGAACCTACGACCTCAATATTTTTAACACGACAATCTTACAACTGAGCTAATTGAGCATAGGTTTTATGCACATTGTAGATCGTTAGCTCCTAATGCAGCCAATCGAGTTTTGTTTACATAACTTTATGCATAATAAACTTAAAAAAGTTATTATCTTCTAAAGTTCGTAGTGTTTTAACTCTATCATGAAAAGATATAATTAAAAATGAATGAAATTGGATCATGCAAATGTTGATCCTATTACAACCTTCACGTTATTAGCTCGACCCTTTAACCAACTGAGCTAATAAGCCATAGATTTTCTCTCCTGACAATGCGCCTGACGCGTTATTCCACCCAATCGTCAATACGTGTCCCTCAGGCTGTCTGACACGCTTTCCCTCCCACAAGTTGACACGTGGCTTGCCGGCTGTCTCACGCGCTTTTCTTCCCACAAGTTGACACGTGGCTTGCCGAAATTTTTTCACTCGTGAGAGTCGCAATACTGAATCTGGCCTTCAAAGTGAGTTCATTTACCTCCTTGTTCGTGAAAAGACTCTGAGAAAACCTCGAATTTCATCTTTCGTAAAAGAACATATCGAACGACTCAGATCTAAAGAAAAATTTTGAAGTATGATCTATTTAAAGTTAACCCTGTATCATGAAAATATATTATTAAGAATTAATAAAACTTGGCCTATGTAATTGTCGAACCTACGACCTCCACGTTTTTAACACGATAATCTTACAACTGAGCTAATTGGGCATAGGTTTTATGCACATTATAGATCGTTAGCTCCTAATCCAGCCAATCGAGTTTCGTTTACATAACTTTATGCATAATAAACTTAAAAAAGTCATCTTCTAAATTTCGTAGTGTTTTAACTCGTATCATGAAAAGATATAATTAAAAATTAATGAAATTGGCCCATGCAAGTGTTGAACTTACCAACCTTCACGTTATTTGCACGACTCTCTAACCAACTAAGCTAATTGGCCTCAAATTTTATCTTTTGTAAAAGAACATATCGATCGGCCAAAATAAGTTCATTTACATCCTTCTTGTTTCTGAAAGGACTCTCAGAAATCCTCGAATTTCATCTTTCATTGAAGAACATATCGAACGCTCAGATCTAAAGAAAAATTGTCGTATCATCGGTTTAAAGTTCGTACTGTTGTAACCCCATATCATGAAAAGATATTATTAAGAATAATCTTACAACTGAATAATCTTACAACTGAACTAATTGGGCATAGGTTTTATGCACATTATAGATCATTAGCTCCTAATCCAGCCAATCGAGTTTACATAACTTTATGCATAATAAACTTGAAATAGTCATTATCTTCTAAAGTTCGTAGTGTTTTAACTCGTATCATGAAAAGATATAAATAAAAACAGATGAAGTTGGCCCATGCAAGTGTCAAACCTGCAACCTTCGCGTTATTAGCAGAACACTCTAATCAACTGAGCTAATAGGCCATAGATTTTCTCTCTTGACAATGCGCATGAGGCGTTATTCCACCCAATCGTCAATACGTGTCCCTCAGTCTATCTGACACGCTTTCCCTCCCGCATGTTGACACGTGGCTTGCTGGTTGTCTGACGCGCTTTCCTTCCCACAAGTTGACACGTGGCTTGCCGAAAACTTTTCTCTCATGAGAGTCACAATACTGAATATGGCTTTCAAAGTGAGTTCATTTACCTCCTTGTTCTTGAAAAGACTCTGAGAAATCCTCGAATTTCATCTTACGTAAAAGAGCATATCGATGACACAGATCTAAAGAAAAAGTTCGTACTGTTGTAACCCCGTATCATGAAAAGATATTATTAAGAATTAATAAAACTTGGCCTATGTAATCGTTCGAACCTATGACCTCAACAATTTTAACCCAACAATCTTACAACTGAGCTAATTGGGCATAGGTTTTATGCACATTATAGATAGTTAGCTCCTAATCCAGCCAATCGAGTTTCATTTACATAACTTTATACATAATAAACTTGAAAAAGTCATTATCTTCTGAAGTTCATAGTGTTTTAACTCGTATCATGAAAAGATATAATTAAAAATGAATGAAATTGGCCCATGCAGGTGTCAAACCTGCAACCTTCGCGTTATTAGCACGACGCTCTAACCAACTAAGCTAATAAACCATAGATTTTCACTTGTGAGAGTCGCAATACTGAATCTTTCCTTCAAAGTGAGTTCATTTACCTCCTTGTTCGTGAAAAGAATCTGAGAAATCCTCGAATTTATCTTTCGTAAAAGAACATATCGAACGACTTAGATCTAAAGAAAAATTGTTAAGTATCATCTGTTTAAAGTTCGTACTTTTGTAACCCCGTATCATAAAATGATATTATTAAAAATTAATAAAACTTGGCCTATGTAATTGTCAAACCTACGACCTTCACGTTTTTAACCCTACAATCTTACAACTGAGCTAATTGGGCATAGATTTTATGCACATTATAGATCGTTAACTCCTAATCAAGCTAATCGAGTTTTGTTTACATAACTTTATGCATAATAAACTTAAAAAAGTCATTATCTTCTAAAGTTCATAGTGTTTTAACTTGTATCATGAAAAAAATATAATTAAAAATAAATGAAAGTAGCCCATGCATGTGTCGAAGTTGCAACCTTTGTGTTATTAGCACAATGCTCAAACCAACTGAGCTAATAGGCCATAGATTTTCTCTCCTGACAATGCTCCTGACGCGTTATTCCACCCAATCGTCAATACGTGTCCCTCAGGCTGTCTGACACGCTTTCCCTCCCGCAAGTTGACACGTGGCTTGCCAGCTGTCTCACGCACTTTCCTTCCCACAAGTTGACACGTGGCTTGCCGAAAAAATTTCTCTCGTGAGAGTCGCAATACTGAATCTGGCCTTCAAAGTGAGTTCATTTACCTCCTTGTTCGTGAAAAGACTGAGAAATCCTTGAACATATCGAACGGCCAAAATAAGTTCATTTACCTCCTTCTTGTTCTTGAAAGGACTCTCAGATATCCTCGAATTTCATCCTTCATAGAAGAACATATCGAACGACTTAGATCTAAGCGGCATAGTTTGAAAAACAACATCCAAGACTTCTTAAGTTCCAAGAGATGTAGTCTAATCGTGAATCAAGGGCTTGCCCTAATACAGTCTGACCACCTACGCTCAAGGCTTCATGCTTCCAAGCAGCGTAGTCTAAGTCATGAGCATGTCGTACCGTGGGAGGTCTTAGGAGTTTTTGATTTTTGGCTAGAGTAACTTACTATCTTCTTGTTCCATCATGGCCTAGACTAATCCCCATGATAAACCATAAAGGTCTATGTGGTCGATGCATACATGAACATGGAATCTTGCAAAGCTTTTGGGCCAATCATGAACATGGCATATTAGGAGGTCATTGGTCACTTTGGACATGATTAGAGTTTTTGTGTCTGAGGAACTTGGTCCCTTATCCTTGAGTGGTACCATGCATTCTTCTTACTTAGGTAGTTGTAAAGCTTGTGTGGTATTGTTCTTGTTTCTCAATCTTGTAAGTTTCTAAGGTTCGTAATTCCTTGAGGCATAAGTTGTAACTTGAATTTGTAACCATATGAACCCATCTTAGCATGAGTTGTTCTAGAAGATCATAGATTCTTAGGGAGTTTTTTAGAGGGTTCTATAAGAGTCTTGATTCTTGTGGTGTTTCCTTGTAGGTGTTTCTTGGGTCCACCTTGGATTTTCATAAGTCTTCCCAGGGGCATTTTGGTCATTTTATCCATAATTCATGGTTTTTTTACTTAACGTGTTCGAATGGATTTCAAATTTTCATAAGTCATCCTAGGAGTTCATTTAGTGAGTTATTTTAACATTACTTAAATCCTGAGCATTTTGATCAATTTAGGGCCTTAACTCACCGTTCTTTTTGTTTTTCTTTCATATATCCTAAATTTATACTTATGTTAGGGTTCATATGGAAAATCCAATGGATTCCTACAAGTATTTTTTAACAAAACGTTCGAGATCACTACTTACCTCGTCGTCGACATTTGGGACTTCCGTTCTTGAGCATCCAGTATCCGAATTATCTCAAATTTCCTTCCACGAACTCCTTATTTTGTCTAGTTTCTAGAACCATGAAAATTTTTGTGAGAACGGATCAGGAAGGAGGTTAAAATTGAGAAAACCGAGGGAAGGTCAACATATACCTATCTTTGACTTTATTGGTCAAAGTTTGACCTTTGACTTTGGACTTCATCTTCTTCCTTGGTAGCTAGAAAAATTTCGATCTTTTCTTATAAGACCCCTCTACTTTTACCATTTTACAGCTATATATAGACATCTAATGGATTCGATTGTTCCACGAAACCTTTAGATGAAGTTTCAAGCAAGAAGTAGAAACCAAGTTCATATCTTTTCGTGGGCTGTAGCACAGGTTATAACCTTCCAAAGTTAGTTGGAAAACATTTTTCTCGCCTGAGTATATCTAGAAACCTTTTGTTGGGTAGCCAATTATAAAACTTTTTCAGTGCCTGATTCCTTCACGAAACTTGTTGTAAATCCCATATGAAATATGTCGGTGTTGGTAGGAAGGAAAATTATTAACCATAGCACTCGAATTTAAAAGAAATTAGTGAAAGAAAAACTTATAATCTAAAAGCTTCAAACTCGATTCTTGTCTTAAAACTTTGTCCCAACTTCAGACTTTATTGGGGAAGATTCCACCTGTTGGGTTTTATGTCCTAAAACTCATAGTTTGTAAACAAAAACATATTCTATTTTCAATAAATTTATTATTGTTGTTTATTCAGTAATGATTGTTATTGAATAAAATGAACTTTACGATTATTAATCTTAAATCGAATAAACTAAGAACACTCTGACTATAGTATGATTACCTGAACTATATTTATTGACATAAGAGTGGATCAAGTTCAAGTATATTGTCAAAATGATCTATAGTGCAGGGATAAGGCTAAGTACCTTATCTAGGGGACACTATAGATGCGGCCACTTTTGTATATGACATAAACAATATGATCACTAAATTGTACATGCGGAGACATGTGAGTGGGGGCGTCCTATACAATGAGTATTGCATAAGATCGGACCATGAAGAAAATCACTCTCACTTTATAATGTCGCTTACTACTGAGACTGATTTTCTTTTCATTCGATGACTTAGGTAACTTGATTTTAATTTTGACCTAACCATGAACTCCTGTTTATTTGGAATTATCCTTAGATTTACATGGGTGAGAGTGGCTCAAGTTCGTAGACTCAATAGACCTCTCATTTCAGGGGTTAGGGTGGGTGAATAACTGGGGACGTGGGGTGCAAGATGAAATTCACTCTTATCTACTTTAAGGGATAGAAGAGAGGTAGTTCCCTTAAGCACTGACTCCAGGTCTTCAACAAGGGGCCCCACCCTCTCATTGGCCTGAGAGGGATTCGGTTTACTGGTTGGACCACAAACCAATTGTTTATTAGAGAATCAGTGAGACATAAGTAACAAGAAGTAACTTTAGAGGTAAAACGGTAAATTGACCCAGCTCTAGTTACGAACAACCGGTGAATGATCGACTTACTAATCATGGCTGTATCAAATAGACAAAAATATATCTATAGTGAGGGGAGTACAACTACTAGGATATAGTGGAATGTCCTAGTAGTTAACGAATGTTGGTTAACAAGATTAATGAGTTTAACCGGTTAATCTTGTATCGTTGGAGCCCATGATCTATATGTCCATTAAGTCCCTCTGTTAGCTCATATCGAACTAAACCATAGAACAATGTCACAAGTGAGTTCGAAGTGTTCGAATTCAAATTAGAGAGAATGCACTACATATATACGATATATTTAATCGCATTTTTGTTTTATCTACGAATTAAACAAAAAGAGAGAATCTGAGAAATTTAAATAAGATTTAAATATCTTAATCAGATGTGTCGGAATTAATTGGGATTGACATTTGAATTAATATTAAATATTAATTAAATAATTTAATTAATCATTTAATATTACTTTAATTTTAAATTAATAATTCAAATTAATTGTTGAATCAAAATGAAGAAAGTCAAATTGTTGACTTCATTTAATGGAAAAATTCATGTTTTAGTTAGTGGAATTTTGAGGTATCAAAATTTGGTTTAACCAAACTTGCATGCTTCCCAAATAAACCCCACAAATTTTAGTGAAATTTTGAGTGTCAAAATTCGGTGAACTCAAACTCACAAATTCTCAAATTTGGTGACCTCAAATTTGCATGAACATGCAAACATGCAAACATGACTCTATAAACTCACATAATCTCAAACATTTGAATGGAATTTTGAGTGTAAAAATTTGGTGACCTCAAATTTGCATGAACATGCAAACATGACTCTATAAATAGAGTGATCATATTACATGGAAGTTCTTCTAAGGGAAAAACCTTGAAAAAAAAATCTCACAGATTCTCTCTTTATATATGCTAAATCCCTCCCAAGTTTAGTCACTCACCGAATTTCACAATCCCGTTCTAAGGCCGGAGAATAGTGGAGAAGACACTAGTGGAGGTTCGAAACTGGTTCATGAGGAAAAAAAACTTGCGCGACAAAAGGTTAGTATTCAAACTCATTTAGTTTTAATGCTTTTGAACATGCTAGCTAATTTACTATAATTGATGTACTTAGAGTGCCTAAGATCCAAATTGCTTCCGCATGTGTTCTATTAACTCCATCAATTGGTATTAGAGCATGGTTTTAGGCACTTTCTTTACATTAATTTGAGCATGGTGGGTACTATTTCATGAATGAAATATTGTGGTTGCTAAAGTGGATGTTTTTGGTTTTGACATTTCTTTATGCTTCCATTTGATGCAATTCTTGTAACAAGCCTAATGTCTATGGGCTTTAATGAGTGAAGAAAGGTCTGTAATTTTTATGGAGTCATTAGAGTCCATTTTAGGTTGTAATTGATCGAAAATTGAAGAGATAGCAAGCTGAACCAAAGAAGATGGAAGAGGCAGTTCGAGTGTTTTTTCTGCCTTTGGGGTCCAGTTCAACGTTTTTAAGGGTTGGTTCTCCCAGCTTGTGATCCTCGGGAGCGGTTCAAGTTATTTTTAATTATTAATGTAATAATTTAGTTAATTTCTTGCTTTAAAATGCCAAAACCAATCCACTTTAGTGTGTTTAATGAATTATGCATTATGAATGTATGTTTTAATTAAATAGAAAATGTATATGCATACAGTATGTCATATAGATTTAAAATCCCACCATAGGCTAAGCATGTTTCATGCATTCCAAGTATGTTATAAGTGTTATAATATATAGTATGCATGTTTAGAGTTCCAGGAGTGATAGATATAAATTGTTATATTATTGCATTGAATGGATGATTATGTAATTGTTATATAAAGTATGTTAGATGCATGTTATAGGTTATTTTCAACGTCATATATCAAGATAGATGTTAAAATCTATAATAAAGATAAGTGCATGCTCACTTAGGGTTAAGAATCGAGCACGATCAATTTTAATAGTTAAAATAGGTCGTGTCTTATAAAATTGCAGTTACAAGAAAGCTCACACGGCACGATCTTGTCTAAGGCTGGAGGTACTTAAGTTCACGGTTTACAGAACACGTACTACCTGGAGATCAGACCAGTACTTGAGCTTAGTTAGCCCAGTTTTATGAGCATGCTCGTGTGATGTAAGTTTTAGAAAATCACCTAGACTTAAGTTATATTCAATTAGCCGGAATATACCTAAGTAATGAGTATACCCAACCGTCTAAAATACATAGTGGGAGGAAAAAGGTATATGAGATACATTGTTTTCCTTTCACACTCTCTGAAAAATTCACACCATGAGATTCATGCTCGGCCTCGTGTCGCCCTGGAAGCGTCCTCCATTCAGAAGGTATTTGCATGAGTCAATAATAAGGTGAATAGAGAAAGTATTTATAGTAAGTGGGAGAAGGAAGTATATCAACACGTCCTATGGTCTCCACCACTAGGTAGCACCGTGAGATTCCCATGTTCCACCTGCATGTTGCCCTAGAGAAACTACCTATTCGGAGGGTTGTAACATGAGAGTCAAAACAACGCAAACTCTAGAAATGTATGAAAGAAGAGACCTCAGTTAGAGAACATGTCTTGGACATGATGGTCCATTTCAAAGTGGCAGAAGAAAATGAAGCTGTCATTGATGAGAAGAGTCAAGTCAGTTTTATCATGGAGTCTCTTCTGAAGAGCTTCTTCCAGTTCCACCCAAATGTGATAATGAACAAAATAGAATATAACTTGACTGCTCTTCTCAATGAGCTACAAAATTATCAATCCCTCTTAACGAACAAGGGACAAACAGGAGAAGCAAATGTTGCTATCTCCAAGAAATTACTACCAGGATCATCCTCCAAAAATAAGTCTGGTCCTTCAACAGTGTTTTGATGAAGAAGAAGGGTAAAGGGAAAAATAAGATTTCTACTAACCGCAAACACAATGTTCAAAAAGTAGATAAAGGAAAATGTTTCCATTGCAACCAAAACAGACACGGAAAGAGAAACTGCCCAAAATACCTTGTAAAGAAGGAAGCCGAAAAGACACAACAAGGTAAATATGATTTACTCGTTGTAGAAATATGTTTAGTAGAGTATGATAACTCAACTTGAATACTAGATTTAGGGGCAACTAATCATATTTGTTCTTTTTACCACGAAACTAGCTCCTGGAGAATGCTTGCAGACGGCGAGATAACACTTAGAGTTGGAACTAGAGAAGTTGTCTCAGCAAGATCAGTAGGAAATTTAAAGTTGTTTTTTGGAGATAGATTAATTATATTAAATAATGTACTTTTGTTCCTGAAATGAAAAGAAATCTAATATCTATCTCTTGTTTATTAGAATAATTGTATAAAGTATCTTTTGAAATCAATGAAGTGTTCATTTTCAAAAGTGGTATTCATATTTGTTCTGCAAAACTAGAAAACAACTAATATATGTTCAAACCGAACGAAACAAAAGCTATTTTAAATACCGAGATGTTTAAAACAGCTGAAACTCAAAATAAACGACAAAAGATTTCTCCTAATACCTATCCTTGGCACTTAAGACTAGGCCACATTAATCTCAATAGGATTGAGAGTTTGGTTAAAATAGAACTTCTAAATGGGTTAGAAGACAACTCTTTACCTCCATATGAGTCTTGTCTTGAAGGTAAAATGGCTAAGCGACCGTTTTCCGAAAAAGGTCATAGAGCAAAAGAAACCTTAAAACTCGTGCATACAGATCTCTATGGTCCAATGAATGTCAAAGCACGTGGAGGGTATAAATATTTCATCAGTTTTATTGATGATTATTCAAGGTATGGCTATCTTTATCTAATGCATCACAAGTCCGAAGCTCTTGAAAAATTTAGAGAGTATAAGACTGAGGTTGAGAATCTATTAGGTAAAACTATTAAAACACTTCGATCAGATCGAGGAGAAGAGTACATGGACTTAAGATTTCAGGACTATATGATAGAACATGAAATATGGTCTCAACTTTCAGCCCCAGGTATGCCTCAACTAAATGGTGTATCAGAAAGGAGAAATAGAACTCTGTTAGACATGGTTCGGTCTATGATGATTTTAGCTTAATTACCCGATCCATTTTAGGGATATGTAGTGGAGACTGCTACATACATTGTGAACATGGTTCCGACTAAGAGTGTTTCAGAAACACCTTATGAGTTATGGAAAGAGCGTAACGGTAGTTTACATCACTTCAGGATTTGGGGATGTCCAACACATGTGTTGTTGCAAAACCCCAAGAAATTAGAACGTCGTTCAAAATTATGTATATTCGTAGGATACCCCAAAGAGACGAAAGGTCGTTTATTTTATGACTCACAAGAAAATAGATTGTTTGTATCAACAAACGCTACATTCTTAGAGGAAAACCACGTAAGAAATCATCAAGCTTGCAGAAAACTAGTATTAAGTGAGATTTCTGAAGAAGCTACTGATAAAACAACAACAGTTGTTGATCAAGCTGGTCCTTCAACAAGAGTTGTTGATGAAGCCAACACTTCTTGTCAATCACATCCTCCTTAAGAGTTGAGAATGGCTCGACGTAGTGGGAGGGTTATAACTCAACCCGATCGTTACTTGGGTTTGGTAGAAACTCAAGTCATCATACCTGATAATGACGTTGAGGATCCATTGACATATAAACAAGCAATGAATGATGAAGATAGAGATCAGCGGATCAAAGCCATGAATCTTGAAATGGAGTCAACGTACTTCAATTCAGTCTGGGAACTTGTAGATCAACCAGATGGGGTAAATCCTATTGGATGCAAATGGATCTGTAAGAGGAAACGAGACCAAACCGATAAGGTACATGATGGTGTTAATATAACACATGCGGAAGCAATTTAGATCTTAGGCACTTTTAGAACATCAATTATAGTAAATAACTAGCATGTTCATAAGTATTAAAACTTAATGAGTTTGAATACTAACCTTTTGTAGTTAAAATTCCTTTTTTTCCACGAACCGGTTTCAAACCACTAGTGTCTTCTCCACTATCCTCCGGCCTTAGAACGGGATTGTGGAATCTGGTGAGTGACTTAACTTGGGAGAAATTTTGTATATATGAAGAGAGTGTTTGTGAGAGATTTTTCTCGAGGTTTTTTTCACCAACAAGAAGACCTTTCATGTATTATGATCACTCTATTTATAGAGTCATGTTTGCATGTTCATGCAAATTTGAGATCACCAAATTTTGACACTCAAAATTCAGCTCAAATTTGTGGGGTTTATTTGGCAAGCATGCAAGTTTGGTTAAACAAAATTTTGACACCTCAAAATTCTACTAACATGGATTTTCCCATTAAATGAAGTCAAACATTTTGACTTACTTTCTTTTGATTCAACAATCAATTTGAATTATTAATTTAAAATGAAAGTACTATTAAATGATTAATTAAACTATTTAATTAATATTTAATATTAATTCAAATGCCAATCTCAATTAATTTCAACACATTTGATTAAGATATTTAAATCTTATTTAAATATCTCAGATTCTCTCTTTTTGTTTAATTCGTAAATAAAACAAAAATGTTGTTAAATATATCGTATATATGTAGTGCATTCTCCCTAATTTGAATTCGAACACTTCGAACTCACTCGTCACATTGTTCTATGGTTTAGTCCGATATGAGCTAGCAGAGGGACCTAATGAACCTATAGATCATGGGCTCCAACGATCCAACATTAACCGGTTAAACTCATTAACCTTGTTAACCAACATTCGTTAACTACTAGGACATTCCACTATAGCCTAGTAGTTGCACTCCCTTCACTATAGATATATTTCTGTTCATTTGATATAACCATGATTAATAAGTCGATCCTTCACAGGTTGTTCGTAACTAGAGCTGGGTCAATTTACCGTTTTACCTCTGAAGTTACTTTTTGTTTTTTATGTCTCACTGATCCTCTAATGAACAATTGGTTTGTGGTCTAACAGTAAACCGAATCCCTCTCAGGCCAAGGAGAGGGTGGGGCTCCTTGTTCAAGACCTGAAGTTAGTACTAAAGGGAACTACCTCTCTTCTATCGCTAAAAGTGGGTAGGAGTGAATTCCATCTTGCATCCCACGTCCCCAGCCATTTACCCAGTCTTACCCTTGAAATGGGATGCCTATTGAGTTGACGAACTTGAGCCACTCTCACCCATGTAAATCTAAGGATAATTCCGAATAAACAGGAGTTCATGGTTAGATCAGGATTAAGATCAAGTTACTTAGGTCATCGAATGAAAAGGAAATCAGTCTCAACAATAAAAGACATTATAAAGTGAGAGTGATTTTCTTCATGGTCCGTTCTTATGCAATACTCATTGCATAGGACGCTCCCACTCACATGTCTCCACATGTACAATTTTAGTGATCACATTGTTTATATCATATACAAAAGTGGGCCGCATCCATAGTGTCCCCAGAATAAGGTACTCAGCCTTATCCTTATACTATAGATCATTTTGACTATATACTTGAACTTGATCAACTCTTATGTCTCTACATATAGTTCAAGTAATCACACTATATCCAGAGTGTTCTTAGTTTATTGGATTTAGATTAATGGTCGAAAAGTTCACTTTATTCAATAACAATCTTTACTGAATAAACAACAATAATAACTTTATTGAAAATGGAATATGTTTTTGTTTACAAACTATGATTTTTAGAACATAATACCCAATAGCTACTTCTTATAAGGTCGATTATGTAGGACCCTCTAAAGAACTCCCTAGGAATCTATGACCTTGTAGAAAAACTTACGGTAAGATGGGTTCATATAGTTACAAATACAAGTTACAACTTATGCCTTAAGGAATTAAAAACCTTAGAAACTTACAAGATTGAGAACCAAGAACAACAACACACAAGCTTTACAACTACCCAAAGTAAGAAGAATGCTAGGTACCACTCAAGGACGAGGGACCAAGGTACCCAAACTCAGAAACAGAAACTCACGAATGCTAGGTAATACTCTAGTCATGTTCAAAGTGACCCATGACCTCCTACCAAGCGGTGCCCATGAATTCCTCTTATAGGTGGGATGCCCTGCACCATGTTTTCTTTGCAGGATGTTATGCCCCAAGTTTTCCTCATCTATAAGAGATGCCCGGCAGACTTATGTTTAAGTATGCATCGAGCAAGTGACCTTTATGGTCTATTAAAGGGAGTAGTCTAAAGTCACGGAGGAACAAAAAGAGAGTACGTTACCTTAGCCACGAATCAAGAACTTCCAAAGACCTCCCACCGTACAGCATGCTCATGAGTTAGACTACACTGCTTGGAATGCATGAAACCTTGAGCGTAGGTTAAGCATACTGTATTATATGGCAAGTCCTTGATGCAGTATTAAGATTACATCCCTTGGAACGTAAGAAGCTTTGGATGTAGGTTTTCAGACTATGCCGCTTGGAACGCATGAAACCTTGGGCATAGGTTAAGAAAACTGTATTATAGGGCAACCCCTTGATGTAGTATTAAGACTACATTGCTTTGAATGTAAGAAGCCTTGGATGTAGGTTTTCAGACTATGCCGCTTGGAAAGCATGAAGCCTTGGGCATAGGTTAAGCAGACCGTATCGAAGGGCAAGCCCTCAGATGCGGTAAGACTACGTCGCTTGGAACGCATGAAGCCTTGGACGTAGGTTAAGGCTGTGTTGCTTGGAATACATGAAGCCTTGAACACAGGATTGTCAGGTGCATGTCTAGTGCTGTAAATCCTAGGGGAAGTATCTTGGAGAACGAATCAAGAACAAAACAAGAACCAAGAAAGTACTAAGAACAAGAGAAAGATCAAGGAATAGAACAAGGATCAAGATCTTAGTTCTAAGGACAAGAACTAGGAACAAAGGACCAAGAACCAAAAACCATAGTACTATGGCCTTCAAAGGAAAACCAAGGTTTTAGGATTCAAGGACCAAGGTCCTCAAGAAAGATCAAGATAAGAACCCCAAGTCAAGAACAAGAATTAAAAGAGCCTAAGTACTAACAAAAAGAACAAGATCAAGAACAAGCAAGAACAAAGAATGTGGTATCCTAGCATATCAAGGACACGATTAAGAGACTACAAGTAAGCTACTTACTGAGTCTTGTACTCATTTCTTATTCTCCATTTTTTTCAGGTGATAAGGAGGTGGTACCATCGACTAACCTCACTTGTCGTCCTCAATCCTCTTATTTTAAAGTGTTTTGTGTCCATTCCTTGTTTTTTGTTTTAACTAGTATGCTATAAACTCTATTTTGATATAATGTAAATATAATGTTTTAAATTCCTTTGTGTTATTTTGCTGAAAATTTACCCGCCTTTTTTAGTCATCGAGTCAGCCCGATCCTTACAGAGGTTTGTAAATCCTTGAGGCATAAGTTGTAACTTGCATTTGTAACCATATGAACCCATCTTAGCACGAGTTGTTCTAGAAGGTCATAGATTCATAGGGAGTTCTTTAGAGGGTTCTAGAAGAGTCATGATTCTTGTGGTGTGTCCTTTGTTTCTTGGGTCTTAACTTGGTTTAGGTTCCAAACTTGTTCCAATCAACTTGAAACCTCAAACATATCTTCATGTCCTTCATAATAGATCTTATAAGAAGTATGAAACCATTTGGAGAAAGTATAGACCTTGGATTTTCATAAGTCGTCCTAGGGGCATTTTGGTCATTTTATCCATAATTCTTGGTTTTGCTACTTAACGTGTTCCAATGGCTTTCAAATTTTCATACGTTGTCCTCAGAGTTCATTTAGTGAGATATTTTAATATTACTTAAATCTTGAGCATTTTGATCCATTCATGGCCTTAATTCACAATTCTTTTTGTTTTTCTTTCATATATCCTAAATTCAACTTATTTTAGGTTCATATGGAAAATCCAATGAATTCATACAAGTATTTTTTTAATAAAACGTCCAAGGTCACTACTTACCTCGTCGTCGACATTTGGGATTTTCGTTCTTCAGCTTCTAGTATCCGAATTATATCAAATTTCCTTCCACAGTTTGACCGATCAGGAAGGAAGTTAAAATTGAGAAAACTGAGGGAAGGTCAACATATACCTATCTTTGACTTTTATTCGTCAAAGTTTGACCTTTGACTTTGGACTTCCTCTTCTTTCTTGTTAGCTAGAAAAATCTCGATTTTTTCTTATCAGACCCCTCTGGTTATACCTTTTTACAGCTATATATAGACATCTAATGGATTTGACCGCTCCACGAAACTTTTAGATGAAGTTTCAAGCAAGAAGTAGAGACCAAGTTCATACATTTTCGTGGTCTGTAGCACAAGTTATAACCTTCCAATGTTCGTCGGAAAACATGTTTCTCGCCTGAGTATATCTAGAAACCTTTTGTTGGGCAGCCGGTTATAAAACTTTTCAGTGCCTGATTCCTTCACGAAACTTGCTGTAAAACCATATAAAATATGCAGGAGTTGGTAGGAAGAAAAATGATTAACCATAGCCCTCGTATTTTGAAGAAATTCGAGAAAGGAAAACCCATAATCTAAGAGCTTCAAACTCGAGTTTTAGGATTTCTCATCACTCAATTCTTGTCTTAAAACTTTGCCTCAACTTCAGACTTTATAAGGTAAGCTTCCACCGACATTGAGAGATCCAGAATCGTCGTGATTTGGAGACTGAATTTTCAGTGTAATTCGTCGAAAATATCCTCTCCGATCAGCGAGCTACCAACTTCGAGTTTGAATTCTGAATGTTGGATTTGATGATCTTTGAACGTTCTAGATTGTATCCAAATTTGGGGAAAATCCAACAACTGGAATTTGAGATTCAAAGGACTTTGTGCAGATGGTCACATGCAGAGGTTTTTATTTTCAGCAGAATGACACTTTCGTAATTATCCATATCATCAGGGTAATTTGGTAATTTTCCACTTTCATAATATTTTATTATTATTTTTCGATAAATTCATAATTTTTCTAAAAAATTATTCATCTCTTGTTGGTCATTTCTTGGTCCTTGAGCATCTTGAAATTCCCACTAGATAAGAAATTAAATATCCGAAAATTTTCTTAAAAATTAGAAAGTGACCTTTTCGTCCTTTTCGCTTACGCTTTCATTCCCAATACTTCTCCAAAGTCCTTAGTTCTTACCGTTACTCATTAGAGTGTAGAAATGACTTGCCTTTCGGTCTTACATGGGTGACTTTGCTTCATTTTTGGGGTATTACAGCTTCTTACCTCAACCGACCACCAACAAAAAACTAAAAAAGAAATGTAGAAATTTAAAATAAATAGACAACTGGATTCCTTAGGACGACACCCTTTGTGATCTCATAGTTCTCGAGCTGCGCTTCTTACCTTGACCAATAGTCAACAAACAATAAAAACTAAACATAGAAATCCAAAATGAACAGACACGACTGGATGCCTTGGGACGATCCCCGCTGTTACCACATAGTTCTCGAGCAATGCTTCTATAATACCTGTTCATCAACAGCTCAATTCACATGAGTTACCACTAACATAGAAATTTGGCTTCAAAAATCGGTTACAAAACAAAAAATTTCATACATGACAAGTAAAACATGTGAATCAAGTATATATTTTACAACACAAAATATCAAAGCAAGTTTTCAACAACAAAAGCACATGTACTTAAAACACTCAGAAAAAGATTCCTTGTTGTGTCGAGCCTACTGGTCTCGTCCTCGATTGGCCTACAACTTCTTATTTGACCAAAAAAGTTAAAATAATCTTGATAAGTATTAGTTTACTCAATAAATAGCTAACTTGTCATTCATAAGTTTATTACTTATCTTTCTAGTTTTGCGATAAATGAAGATGCAGCAAAGATGAGAATCAATATTTGGTTTACCATGGTTGGAAGAAATATCTCTTTAAAAGCACAAAATTTTATGGACAAGGTCAACTAAATTGACAAGCATCGAAAGACATTGATAGATTGTCTGACGCTTGCTTATTTTGTTAGCTAATGTATGCTACGTGACAAAATTTAGTGCATCTAGAGATATTTTTTCCCGCCACAATCTACCTTTGAAGCCTCCAAAGCCCCCCTCTCCCTTATATTTCTTCTTCCCCATTTGCTTCCATACTCCTTCATTGGCACCCTCTTTCTTCCATTTTTTGTGTTGTTCTCGTGGTGAATGGCTATCCATTTTCAATGTTTGAGGGAATTTGCTACTTTTTGGGTTTTCTCTCTTTTTAAATATTTTTTTTGTTTCCTTTGTTCATAAATTATGTTGTCAGTTTAGGTTCATTTTGATGGTGTTACTATAATACGTGCGGAAGCAATTTGGATCTTAGGCACTCTAAGTACATCAATTAGAGTAAATTAGCTAGCATGTTCAAAAGCATTAATAACCTTTTGTAGTTCAAATTTCTTTTTCCTCACGAACGGTTTCGAACCACCACTAGTGTCTTCCCTACTATTTTCCAACCTTAGAATAGGATTGTGGAATCCGGTGAGTGATGAAACTTGATAGAAATTTAGTATAGGTAAAAAGAGAGTTTTGAGAGATTTTCTCAAAGTTTTTCAAGAAGAATTTCCATGTACCTTGATCACTGTATTTCTAGAGTCATATTTGCATGTTCATGCAAATTTGAGATTACCAAATTTGACACTCAAAATTCCACTCTAATTTGTGGGATTATGTGGCAAGCATGCAAGTTTGAGTTCACCAAATTTTGACACTCAAATTTGTGGGATGATGGGGCAAACATGCAAGTTTGATTAAACAGTATATTGACCCTCAATATTCCACTCACTCAAACATGGATTTTTCCAGTAGGTGAAGTAAATATTTTGACTTTCTTTATTTTAATTCAACAATTAATTTAAATAATTAATTTCAAATCAAAATAATATTAAATGATTAATTAAACAATTTAATTAATATTTAACACTAAATAAAATGTCAATTCCAATCAATTCCGGCACATATTGATTATCAATCACTATTCATAATTAAAATATTTTAATATTATTTAAATATCCCCAATTCTCTCTTTTTGTTCAATTCATAACTAAAACAAAATGAGGTTAAATATATCGTATATATTTAGCGTGTATTCCCTAATTTGAATTCGAACACTTCAAACTCACTCGTCACACTGTTCTAAGGTTTAGTTCGATTTGAGCTAGTAGAGGGACCTAATGGACCTACAGATCATGGGCTCCAACGATCCGAGATTGACCGGCTAATCTCATTAACCTTGTTAACCAGCATTTATTCACTAAGACACTCTATTGTAGCCTAATTGTTGCACTCCCCTCCCTATAGATATATTTCTGTCCATTTGATATAACCATGATTAGTAAGTCGATCCTTCACATATTGTTCGTAACTAGAGCTAGGTCAATTTACCGTTTTACTCCTAAAGTTACTTTTTGTTCCTAAAGTCCCATTGATCCTCTAATGAACAATTGGTTTGTGGTTCAACCACCAAACCGAATTCTTTTCGGGCCAATGAGAGGGTGGGGCCCCTTGTTCAAGACTTGGAGTCAGTACTTAAGGGAAGAACCTCTTTACTATTCCTAAAAGCTTGTAGGAGTGAATTCCATCATACACCCTATGTCCACAGCTATTCACCTAGTCTTACCCCTAAAATGGGAGGCTTATTGAGTCGGCTAACTCGAGCCACTCTCACCCATGCAAATCTAAGGATAATTTCGAATAAATAGGAGTTCATAGTTAGCTTAGGATTAAGATCAAGTTACCTATGTCATCGAATGAAAAAATCAGTCTCAACAGTAAACGGCATTATAAAGTGAGAGTGGTTTTCTTCATGGTCCGATCTTATGCAATACTCATTGCATAGGACGCTCCCACTCACATGTCTTCACATGTAAAATTTAGTGATCAAATTGTTTATATCATATACAAAAGTGGGCCGCATCCATAGTGTTCCCAGAATAAAGTACTCAGTCTTAGGTTCAATTTAGGTTTAACACTCAGAGAGCAATATAGGTAATGTCAATATACATCAAACACCTTAAAAGGGATACGTAAAAAAAAACTCGGCTCAAAGTTGCATTTACATTTTATTTCAACGATCGGAAGCTACCCTGAAAATTATCAAAACATTATAACTCAATTCAAGGGTTTTCATCCAACATAAAAGGTTGGACGATAATATTACCTATGAAGTATCATCGAGAATGCTCGATTAAGACTAAGTAACAATGATAGAAAACTCAAAGATATCCCAAAAATGAACTAGAAAATTATAATTCACTTGAAGGGTTTTGATTTAATTAGAAAAGGAAAATTACTATAACATTATAACTCAAGTCAAGGGTTTTGATTCAATAGAAAAGGATAGATAATATTACCTATGAAATCTGATTGAGAATGATTGATGATTAGAAATCACGAACCTCCATAATAGTATGATATTGTCCACGTTCAAAAATAAGTTCTAGCTGTTTTACCTATGGTTCCCTAAAAGGAATCACACCAATGGAAATAGTAATTCTTATGTATAACATTAAGCAGTTAGGATGGCCTATTGGCTTGTTGGCTTCATTCCCTTTTCCACACCCTATTGGCTTGTCGAGTGAGCATCAATGTAGTGCCTGAAACGATTCTCACATCAGGTTTGTAGTGAGATTTATTTCATCTATCAGTGCTATTGGAGGTCCATAGCCTAAGGTAGCACAACTTAAGGTGCGTCCGTCCTAGTCACTAAACCTTCACGAGGAGGGCTATCTTCACCTCCACCTCTTCCTCTAACTCTAATATAGGGTCGTCTCCTTCCTCGTTGTCCTCTCCCGTGCCCTTTATGTGGCATGATTCTAAAACCAATATATAATTTTTCTTAAGTCTATATCTCTCTAACATAAATTGCTTCATATCACATATATTCGCAACATATAATTTAGCAAACATGACATATTCATAAAAATACAACTAGGTGGAACATAATGCTACTATAAATCATATAGTTAGAGCTCAACATATTTGATACTAAATTACATTCAATATTAGTAAACAAAAAAGTACATGCAAAAAGACATTTCTTTTTCTTATCTTATCAAGACATACGTGACGGTGACAGGACATCGATGGTAAAACATTGGAACGTGCCAAGCCTATCTCATAGTTAAGTCTACTGAATCTATAACCTAGAGCTCTGATACCAACGGTAACGACCCTAGATTTCTATTAGCCTAAAGTTGCCACCGTCATCATATCCTATGCTCTTATACGAAATTAAACATTTAAACTTCATCTTAAAATAGTCATGGACTTACTCATTTGAAAGCATCTTTAAAACAACATAAAGAAATAGTAACTAAAACAATTAAAACATGAAAGTAAAAATGTCCTATACTAACCTATGCCTAAGAAAATAAAATACTACTATTCTATGCACATGTCATTATCTCTATTTTGATGTCGTCGTCAGCTATATAGGGGCGTCTTGCCCTTACCTGAAATAGAAGTAGCACAAGGCTTGAGTATTTTAAGAAATACTCATAAGTGACTCCAATATTGAGGCTAGGGAATGCAAACACATACAACTAATGATCTTAGAAACCTATTGTTAAAAATATCATAGAGGTGGCCTCTAGTCTGGAAAAATTGGATGTGTAGTACATCCCTACACATGACTCACACATGCGAGCGTGAATTTTGTCTCTCGAAGTTACTTCAAGTGTTGTCAGTTGTTGTTTCCTATTAAAACGTCCATCTCGCTTCGTTAGTAATTTACATTTCTAATTTAATTTAACTTGAACTTCAGAAATAAGACGTTATACTGACCTTGAATATTTCTATTAAAGTAAAAATAAGCTTCGGAAGGGCAAAAAACATAAAGGTCGGTGTCAAAATGTCAAAAGAGCCGATGTATGCAACAGTGACCCTATCGCTGAGGGACAATGACATATGAGCAGGTTGCAAAGTGGTTCAAGCCGCAGGTCTTGAATGTTCATGTGGGCACACAGGTCTGTGTAGTGGATCCGTGGGTTGGGCTGTGTTCTGTGTATTTGGGCTTGAACGTGGGTTTTGGGTAAGGCACATAGGAACTAGACTACTAGACTGATTGTTGGTGGGTATCTAGTTACTAGACCAAACTGGGTATGGGGTTGCTTGACTGGAATGAGGTTGTGGGTATTCGAGTTTGGGTCCGAGCAGGTGGACTTCGTCTTCTCCACTCGTTTCCATGCATTTTCCTTTCTTCATTCTTCCGTATCAAAACTCGTTGTCTACATCTTGTTTCTTCTCCTTCTTTCTCATGATGTTAATCGTCTTTGTACGTTTGATCCTACCCCTCTATCTCACTAGTGTTGTGTACGTTGGATCCCATGGTTGTCATCTCGACATCGTCATTTGTGAAGAGGTGCCTTGCCTTTACCTAAAAAATAAGAGCAGTGCATGTCTTGAGTATTTTAAGAAATACTCATTACTCTACTCACGCAAACACATGAAATCATGGTTATCATAAAATATATCATTTTATGGCCTTGGTCTCATATTCATGTCCGGGTAGAATTTGATGTGCATACTTCTCTACTCACGACTTACATACACACACATTTGCTCCCATGCGAGCTCGCATACCTACCCATTGACCTAGGCTTCAACTAGAATACACTCACAATATTGGTATACCATGGAGGGAAGGGAGTGCACATAGCATTGTGGTGTATACAATATCATAAGTACCATACTTTCATATCATGTCACATCCTAACAAGTCATAACATAACAAGCAAGTATATAACCCAATCAAAAGGTATCACTCACACTCCACCTCTAATTTACCTTAGAAGTATATAACCCAATCAAAAGGTATCACTCACACTCCACCTCTAATTTACCTTAGAGTTCATTCAGAGTACGTAGACTTATTACCATCGCTAGAAGGAGGGTTCGAACCTCCGACCTTGTGGTTAACAGCCACACGCTCTAACCAACTGAGCTATTCCAGCTAATTCTTTGTAATAACTCATGCCCACCACATCCTTATAAGGAATGTTTCATCCCCTCTCCAACCAATGTTGGATCTCACAATACACTCTCCTTGGGGGCCCAACGTCCTTGCTGGCACAACGCTTGGTGACTTACTTTGATAGCTTTCGTAATAGCCCAAATTCACAGCTAACAAATATTGTCTGATTTTGCCCATTACGTATCATCATCAGCCTCACAATTCTAAAACGAGTCTACTAGGGAGAGGTTTCCACACTCTTCTAAGGAATGCTTCGTTCCCATTTCCAGCCACTAAAAAATATTGTCCATTTTTTACCGTAACAAATCGTCGTCAGAATCACAATTTTAAAACATGCTACTAGAGATGTTTACCGACACTTATAAGTTATTCTTCATTCTCCTCTCAAACCAATGCGGGATCAGAGGGCATGGGTTCAAATCCAACTTCTGACAACTCAAATAAAGGTAAAATAAAAATACAATAGCATATCATTTTTTGAAATCAATAGAATTCACTGGAGATTTAAAATTGTCACGACATGATTTTTCAAGCATATAAGAATTGTAATAACTCAATTTTAAAGACTTCACAGCACAACTATAATAACTCAACTTTCTAAGACTTCAAATCATTATTCATGACACATCCTAAAAATTTCATAAAAATTGAAAGGAGATTCAAAAACTAAGGACAATAATTTGTAACACATAGAACTGACGTGACAATGAAAAATTTGATAAAAATTGGAACGAGATTCGAAAAATAAGGACAACAACTTGTACATATAGAACTGATGGCTCGAGACGACCCTCCTCTGTGACCTTAACTAACAATTAGTGATCACCCAAAAAGAAAAAGTAATATCTAGTGCAACTAAATAAGTAACCTACTTGTAGGCGGTAATCGAGTCTTTGATCGAGCGAGTTGCCACGGGTTTTTCTTTAGGTTATAGAATGTTCAAGTGTAGATTATATGTAACGACCCTAGTTTTCTAGGGACCTAGAGTCACTAGAACATGCATGATGTAACTGCTTTATGCTAAAATATTTTTTACATTATGTTTTTGTATTGAAGCTACCCCTAAAAAGAACACAATATTATTATTAAGAATGTTAAATTAAGACTGTAACAATGTTAGGAATCACGAACCTACATAATTATATGACATTGTCCACTTTAGTTTGAGGGTTAAATTTTTCCACGTACTAAAATGGAATGATTCTTTCCCATTGATAAAAAGAGAGATAACCTCCGACCTTATGGTTAACAATCATACGCTCTAACCAACTGAACTATTCCAACAAATTATGAGTATTAGCCTAGATATTGTCTACTTTGACTCATTACATATCGTTGACAACCTCACAGTTTTAAAACACGTCTAATAGTAAGAGATTTCCACATGCTTATAAAAAATGTTTCATCCCCTCCACAACCAACGTGGGATCTCACAATCCACCTCCATGTGTTCCTAGCAACCTCGTTGGCACACCACCTAATGACTAACTTTAATACAATTTGTTACAAACCAAGCCCACCTCTGATATTGTCTACTTTGGCTAATTACGTATCACCATCAGCCTCACGATTTTAAAATATGTCTACTAGGGAGAGATATCCACAACCTTATAGTTAATTTTTTGTGTCCCTCTCCAATTGCTAGCAGATATTGTTTGTTTTGGCATGTTACATATTGTGTAAGTTTAAAAGTTTTAAAACCATTTTTAAGAGAGAGGTTTCTACACCCTTATAAGGAATGCTTCATTCCACTCTTCAACCAATATTAGGTCTCATAATAAATAGTTCAGATGGTTGAGCTGTAGAAGGCTTTAAGACTCAAGTTTTGGTCCTTGTGAGTGCGTGAGTTGAAATCCAACTTTTGACAACTTAGAAAGGTTTTGTTTTATAAAGTGCTATTCTTTATAAAAAATAGTTATAAAGAATATAAAGAATAGTTATAAAGAATAGGTAGAGGGTGTGCATACAAATCCCACTTCTGACAACTCAAATAAAGGTAAAATAAAAATACAATAGCTTATCATTATTGAATTCAATTGAACTCACTAAAGATTTAAAATGGCTTCCAAGCTTCTACAAAAGTTAGTATTGTTCAAGTTTACCCTTACGCCTCAATCTCAAGGACACTCTGATTTTCTATACTACCTGAGTGCATAGCAAATGATGATTTGTGAGCCTGGAATACACTGGCATCCTTGATATAACTGTCCATCATCTTAGGATTTAGAGAAACTGTCCACTAGGACCTTTATTAACTGATTCATAATTACCTATGTTAAAAGAAAAATCAGCTTCGGAAAGGTAAAAAATGTAAAGGTTCGTGTCAAAAATGTCAAATCAAGCCAAATATGTTGTTTTTTAGCCTAAAATTCCGAGAAGCTAAGCCGAAGGGGCCGGTGTATGCAGTAGTGACCCTGTCGTTGAGGGACATTGACACATGAGCAAGTCGCAAAGTGGGTCGAGGCATGGGTCTTGAATGTTCATGTGGGCACACAAGTTGGTGTAGTGGATCATGGGTTAGACCGTGTTCTATGTATTTTTTTGTTTGAATGTGGGTTTTTGGGCCAAGCATAGAGGAACTAGACTACTGGACTGGTTGCTAGTTGGTATCTGATTGCATTGTTGGGTCGAAGCTTTGTATTTTAGGTTACTGGAGCAAACTAGGTATGGGGTTGCTTGGCTATAATGAGGTTGCGGGCATTCGAGTTTGGGTCCGACCAGGTGGACTTCATCTTCTCCACCCCTCACATCGGTTAGGGTTGCCTGTGGGTTTTGGGTCATGAGTCGGATCTCGTGTCGGACTTCGTTTCCCTCACCCCGATTACTAGAGAATTTTTTGGCGACTCTCTCTCCTCGGTCACGTCATTTCAATGTCTCTTTTCCTCCTTTTTTTAGTCTCCTCCTCCCTCTAATCCCGTTTATGGTGTTTGTTTGGTTCGTAAGGGGCGTAAACACTCGAATCTGAGAGGGTTCGAAAATCCAACGTTCTGTCTTCCTTACCCAATCTCGTGCCTAAAACTTTATTCGACTTTGCTCCGCAACTTCTGTTTAGCGCTTTCGACTCAGGATACCGTTTTTTAACCATGTGTGACATTTTTAGACTCAATCCTACAATTGGTTACCACTTGAAGTCGATTTTGATATTTCCAAAAGGTTTTGAGATTAGTACGATCATTGTTTCAAAAACCTAAAATATTATAAGAAAAATGATAGGTTTACTTACACATAGTAGCTAAACGAGGTCGCTTGATCTGTGCTAATTCGGTGTCGTTAACTCACATAGGTTTACTTGGATTTTAAAGGGCAAAATTGAACTAGCTTGAAGTATGATTTAGGGACTTCAACTTAGCTATCTTGGTAAGTGACTTCACAACTATCCAAAGTTTGCTTGACTCCTCTAAGTGCTAAGGAATGGTGGGTTTTGTTTTAATGGCGATTTTGAGGTTAGTGAGGAGGAAAAACATTAAGGATATAGAGATTGTGTCTGAAAGAGGAGAGAGTTTTGATACTGTTTGGATTGGGAAAAGTAGACTGCCTTCTTCTTCAATGGTAAGAACACAACCAGCTCTTGAAAATAGTTACCTTCCTTATTCTTTTTCTTCTTAGTTGTTGGGACGTTTTCGTCATTGTGCGAAACGTGTAAGGAGAGAAAGAACGTTTAGACGAACGATATAATCAGTATAATTTTTTACTCTTGAAGTGTAAAGTTGTCGGAACGATTCTTTTATTAACTTCTCTGAGTCATATTAAAAGATAAATGAATACTACTATTGATGATCTCATGGATAAACACCAAGACCGAAGATGAAGAGTTATTGGGCTCTCGATCATGGCTACAACAAGCTTGGGTACCATATTTAAGAACAGTAGGATATCTTTAGAAAAATTAGTAATTGAAAGTATCTTTTAGGTTAATTTTTTTTAGTGATAAATTGAGTGAAAAAAAGAAAACAAACTAAGATATTTGGTATTGAATATAAATAAAATTGTTGATTAGTTTAATGGGTTAGGTTTTAATTAAAATATATTTTGTTAGACCCATAAGAGTTTAAACTTTAGTTAATTTTGCAATTATAATGGATCAAATCTTAGAAAAGAAAAGGGAACCAAATTTTGAAAGAAAAAGGGAATGTATAACTCTATAGTAATAAGTAAATTTGAATTGCAATAAGCATATTTTACTCCTAGAACTCATGTCATACAATATATTTGAATCAAATTAACTTAAACAAACTTTTGCCTTGGCCTACAAACTCAAACAATATAATTGTTGTATGTCTATTTACTTTGTTGACGTAGTTTATTTTTATTGTATTAAGAATATGAATAAAAATCCATATGATAGAGAGTAGAAATAAATTGGATAAGAAGGACATTGTTTTGGTGCAACTTTGCCCGTAGATTAGGGCATGCTTCATTCACGAGGAAGGTAAAATAAATAAAATAAAATTAGTTTCAATTATTTACTATGTGAATAAAACGAGGAAGGTAAAATAATTATGAAAAATGATAACATGTACCACTCAAACTCAAATGGGAGGATTTGGGTAAAACATGGAATTCTCATCACTAATCTACAGCCACACATTGGTCAAGTCTTCACGACTACAACATAAAATTCTCACCATTAAACTACAATCTATTAGAGACGACCCTCCATAATTAACATATAGAATTGACGACTTGAGACAACCCTCCTCTGTGACCTTGACTAACAACTAGTGATCTCCCAAAAAGGAAAAGTAATATCGAGTGCAACTAAATAAGTAACCTACTTGTTGGCAGTAATCGAATCCTTGGACGAGCGAGTTGCCACGGGTATTTCTCTAGGTTATAGAAAGTTCAGGTGTAGATTATATGTAACGACCCTAGTTTTCTAGGGACCTAGAGTCACTAGAATATGTATGATGTAACTACCTTATGCAAAAATATTTTTTACATTATGTTTTTGTATCGAAGGTACCAGAGAATGATTAAGACTATATAACGATGTTAGGAATCACAAACCTCCATAATTATATGACATTGTCCACTTTTGTTGAAGGGTTAAATTTTTCCACATACTAAAATGGAATGATTCATTACCATTGCTAAAAAGAGAGCTTGAACCTCCCTAACCTTATTGTTAACAATCATACGCTCTAACCAACTGAACAATTCCAACAAATTATGAGTATTAGCCTTGATAGTCTACTTTGGCTCCTTACATGTTGTCGTCTACCTCACGGTTTTAAAATGCGTCTAATAGTGTGAGAGATTTCCACATGCTTATAAGAAATGTTTCATCCCCTCTCCAGCCGAAGTGGGATTTCACAATCCACCCCATTGTGTTCCCAGCAACCTCGTTGGTACACCATCTGATGACTAGCTCTAATATAATTTGTTACAAACCAAGCCCACCTCTATTAGATATTGTCTACTTTGGCTAATTATGTATGGATCAGCCTCATGATTTTATAATATGTCTACTACGATGAGGTATCCACAACCTTAAAAGTAATGCTTGGTTCCCCTCTCCAGTTGCTAGCAGATATTGTTTGTTTTTTCCTTGTTACGTATCGTCGTATGTCTAAAAGTTTTAAAATGCGTCTATTAGGGAGAGCTTTCCACATCCTTTTAAGGAATGCTTCATTCCCCTCTATGAAATTCTAAACTTTCAAATTTATATGTATTTTAAGAGCATTAAATAGGTCAACCACCTATTAGACATTCAAATAGAATATTCATGGATAATTTGTATGCTAATTAAGTTTAAATATGTATAAAAAATTATATTATGAAATTAATAGGATTTTTTTAATTGTGGAGAATATTAAAAAAACTGAATAAATGATACAATATTTAAATAAGTCTCATATTCCAATAGATAAAATTAACCATTTGTGGTGAAAATCAATACAAGTAAATAATATTGTTTCATCGGAATAAGTCACCAAAATTAAAAGTCTAACCCTCTTATCCCTGAGGTCTTTAAGTTATCTAAGTCTTATCTTGAATAGTAACCCTATGATCATGCATCCAATAACTTAAAGTTCTAGACATACTTAAAGTTAAGAGTTTAAAGGCATACTTACTTGAACTCGGTAGGGAGTCCTCCTAAGCTAGGCCATAGAGAAAACTTGGGCTCTGATACCACATTGTAAGGATCGGGCTGTCTTGAAGGTTCTAAAAGACCGGTAAATTTTTCGTGAAATAAACAAAAGAATTTAAAAAATTATATTTACATAATATTAAAATAAAGTTTATACATAAGTATTTAAAACAAACATACTAGTTAAAACAAAAAATAAGGAACAAGCACAAAACATTTTAAAACAAATGGGTTGAGGACAACAAGTGAGGTTTGTCTATGGCACCTGCTTCAGAGCCTGCTCCCGACCTTGACAAACTCTTTATTACCTAAAAAAATGGAGAATAAAGAACGAGACAAAGACTCTGTAAGTAGCCTACTTGTAGGCTCTTAATCGTGTCCTTAATATTCTAGGGTACCACATTATTTGTTGTTGTCTTGTTCTTGTTCTTGTTATTGTTGTAAGTACTTAAGTTCTCCAGTTCTTGTTCTTGACTTGGGGTTCTTATCTTAATTATCCTGAGGACCTTGGTCTCTAGATTATGAAACGTTGGTTATCCTTTAAGGGCCTTAGTACATGGTTCTTGGTTCTTGTTTCTTGTTTTTAGAACTTGAATCTTAATCCTTGTTCTAGACCTTGATCTTTCTATTGTTCCAAATTTTGACACCTCAAAATTCCACTAACTCAAATTTTGATTCAACCATTAATTTAAACTATAAATTTCAAATTAAAGTAATATTAAATGATTAATTAAACTATTTAATTAATATTAAATATTAATTCAAATACTAATCTCAATCAATTCCGACACATATTTGATTAAGATATTTAAATCTTATTTAAATATCTCAGATTCTCTCTTTTTGTTTAATTCGTAAGTAAAACAAAAAATGTGGTTAAATATATCGAATATATATAGTGCATATTCCGTAATTTGAATTCGAACACTTCGAACTCACTCGTCACATTGTTCTATGGTTTAGTCCGATATGAGTTAGAAGAGGGACCTAATGGACCTATAGATCATGGGCTCCAACGATCCAAGATTAACCAGTTTAACTCATTAACCTTGTTAACTAACATTCGTTAACTACTAGAACACTCCACTATAGTCTAGTAGTTGCACTCCCCTCATTATAGATATATTTTTGTCCATTTGATATAACCATGATTAGTAAGTTGATCCTTCACAGGTTGTTCGTAACTAGAGATGGGTCAATTTACCATTTTACCCCTGAAGTTACTTTTTGTTCCTTATGTCTCACTGATCCTCTAATGAACAATTTGTTTGTGGTTTAACAAGTAAACCGAATCCCTCTCAGGCCAATGAGAGGGTGGAGCCCCTTCTTCAAGACCTGGAGTCAGTGCTTAAGGGAACTACCTCTCTTCCATCCTTAAAAGTGGGTAGGAGTGAATTCCATCTTGCACTCCATGTCTCCAGCCATTCACCCAATCTTACCCCTGAAATGGGAGGCCTATTCAGTCGGCGAACTTGAGCCACTCTCACCTATGCAAATCTAAGGATAATTCCGAATAAACAGGAGTTCATGGTTAGCTCAGAATTAAAATCGAGTTACCTAGGTCATCAAATGAAAAGAAAATCAGTCTCAGCAGTAAGCGACATTATAAAGTGAGTGATTTTCTTCATGGTCCGATCTTATGCAATACTCATTGCAAAGGACGCTACCACTCACATGTCTCCACATGTACAATTTAGTGATCACATTGTTTATGTCATATACAAAAGTGGGCCGCATCCATATTGTCCCTATGATAAGGTACTCAGCCTTATCCCTGTACTATAGATCATCTTGACTATGTACTTGAACTTATCCACTTTTATATCTCTACATATAGTTCAAGTAGTCATACTATAGTCAGAGTGTTTTTAGTTTATTGGATTTAGATTAATAATCGTAAAGTTCATTTTATTCAATAATAATATTTACTGAATAAACAACAATAATAACATTATTGAAAATAGAATATGTTTTTGTTTACAAACTATGAGTTTTAGGACATAAAACCCAACAACAGTCTTAACCTACGTTCATGGCTTCATGAGTTACAAGCGACGTAGTCTTAACCCGCATCTAAAGGCTTGCCCTCCGATACCGTCCACTAACCTTTGCCGAAGGCTTCATGCATTCCAAGCGGCATAGTCTGAAAACATACATCCAAGACTTCTTAAGTTCCAGGAGATGTAGTCTAATCCTGCATTAAGAGTTTGTCCTATGATACAATCTGAACACCTAAGCTCAAGGCTTCATGCGTTCCAAGCAGTGTAGTCTAAGTCATGAGCACGTTGTACCGTGGGAGGTCTTAGGAGTTTTTGATTCTTGGCTAGGGTAACTTACTATCTTCTTGTTCCATAGAATGACACTTTCATAATTATCCATATCATTAGGGTAATTTGGTAATTTGCAACTTTCAGAATATTTTATGATTATTTTTTATGATAAATTCATAGTTCTCCTAAAAAATTCTTCTCTCTTGTTGGTCATTTTTTGGTCGTTGAGCATCTTGAAATTCCCACTAGATAAGGAATTAAATATCCAAAAAGTTTCTTAAAAATTGGGAAGTGACCTTTTCATCCTTTTCGCTTAGGCTTTTATTCCCAATACTTCTCCAAAGGCCTTAGTCCTTAGAGTTACTCATTGGTGTTTAGAAATGACTTGCTTAAGATCATTTTCCTAGCTTAATCCTCTTAATTTCTTTATTGGATCCTTTTGGTCTTACGTGGGTGGCTTTGCTTCATCTTTTGGGTGTTACACCTTCTTACCTCGATCGACCACCAACAAACAACTAAAAAAGAAGCGTAGAAATTTAAAATAAACAGACGACTGGATTCCTTAGGTTGACACCCTCTGTGACCTCATAGTTCTCGAGCAGCGCTTCTTATCTTGACCAATTGTTAACAAACAATTTAAAACTAAATGCAGAAATCCAAAATAAACAGACACGACTGGATACCTTGGGAAGATCCCCGCTGTTACTGCATAGTTCTCAAGCAATGCTTCTACAACACATGTTCATCAACAGCTCGATCACATGAGTTACCACTAACATAGATATTTTGCTTCGAAACTCGGTCATACAACAAAAAATTTCATACATGACAAGTAAAACATGTGAATCAAGTATATTTTACAACACAAAATATCAAAGTAAGTTTTCAACAACAAAAGCACATGTACTTAAAACAGACTCAGAAAAGGGTTCCTTGTTGTCTCGAGCCTGCTGGTCTCGTCCTCGATTGGCCTGCAACTTCTCGAGCCTGCTGGTCTCGTCCTCGATTCCTCGATTGGCCTGCGGGTCTCGAGCCTGATGTAAGACTCACTCTCAATCAATTATTGTCCGTCTACTAATTTCTTTAGCAGCATGTAATAACATCATATATACCAAAGGACATGAATACTCATTGTTCCTAATTTTAGTGCATCTAGAGATATTTTTGCCCGCCATAATCTAGCTTTGAAGCCCCAAAGCCCCCCATCTCCCTTATATTTCTTCTTCCCCATTTTCTTCCCTACTCCTTTATTAGCACCCTCTTTCTTCATTTTTTTGTGTTTTTCTCGTGGTGAATGGCTATCCATTTTCAGTGTTTGAGGGAATTTGCTACTTTTTGGATTTTCTCTCTTTTTGTTTCCTTTGTTCATAAATATGTTGTCAATTTCGGTTCATTTTGATGGGGTTACTATAACATGTGCGGAAGCAATTTGGATTTTAGGCACTCTAAGTACATCAATTATAGTAAATTAGCTAGCATGTTCAAAAACATTGAAACTTAATGAGTTTTAATACTGACCTTTTGTAGTTCAAATTTATTTTTCCTCACGAATGATTTTGAACCACCATTAGTGTCTTTCCTACTATTCTCCGACCTTAGAACATGATTGTGGAATCCGGTGAGTGATGAAACTTGATAGAAATTTAGTATAGGTAAATAGGATTTTTGAGAGATTTTTTCAAAGTTTTTGAAGAAGAATTTCCATGTACATTGATCACTCTATTTATAGAGTCATATTTGCATGTTCATGCAAATTTGAGATTACCAAATTTTGACACTCAAAATTTCACTCTAATTTGTGGGATTATGTGGCAAGCATGCAAGTTTGAGTTAACCAAATTTTGACACTCAAAATTCCACTAAAATTTGTGGGATTATGTGGCAAACATGCAAGTTTGGTTAAACCATATATTGACCACCAATATTTCACTAACTCAAACATGGATTTTTTCATGAGGTGGAGTAAACATTTTGACTTTCTTTATTTAAATTCAACAATTAATTTCAAATCAAAATAATATTAAATGATTAATTAAACAATTTAATTAATATTTAACATTAAATAAAATGTCAATTCCAATTAATTCGAGCATATATTGATTATCTATCACTATTCATAATTAAAATATTTAAATCTTATTTAAATATCTCTAATTCTCTCTTTTTGTTCAATTCATAACTAAAAAAAATGAGGTTAAATATATCGTATATATTTAGCGTGTATTCCCTAATTCTAATTCGAACACTTCGAACTCACTCGTCACACTGTTCTAAGGTTTAGTTCGATATGAGCTAGCAGAGGAACCTAATGGACCTACATTTCATGGGCTCCAACGATCCGAGATTAACCGCTAAACTAATTAACCTTGTTAACCAACATTCGTTTACTACTAGGACACTCCATTGTAGCCTAGTTGTTGCACTCCCCTCACTATAGATATATTTCTGTTCATTTGATATAACCATGATTAGTAAGTCGATCCTTCACAAGTTGATCGTAACTAGAGCTGGGTCAATTTACAGTTTTACCCCTAAAGTTACTTTTTGTTCCTTAAGTCCCACTGATCCTCTAATGAACAATTGGTTTGTGGTTCAACCACCAAACCGAATCCCTCTCGGGCCAATGAGAGGGTGGGGCTCCTTTTTCATGACTTGGAGTCAGTACTTAAGGGAACAACCTCTCTACTATCCCTAAAAGTGGGTAGGAGTGAATTCCATCGTACACCCTATGCCCTCAACTAGTCACCCAGTCTTACCCTTAAAATGGGAGGCTTATTGTGTCGGCGAACTCGAGCCACTCTCACCCATGCAAATCTAAGGATAATTTTGAATAAACAGGGTTCATAGTTAACTTAGGATTAAGATCGAGTTACCTAGGTCATAAATGAAAAAATCAGTCTCAATAGTAAACGACATTATAATGTGAGAGAGGTTTTCTTCATGGTCCGATCTTATGCAATACTCATTGCATAGGACGCTCCCACTCACATGTCTCCAAATGTACAATTTAGTGATCACATTGTTTATATCATATACAAAAGTGGGTCGCATCCATAGTGTCCCCAAAATAAGGTACTCAGCCTTATCCCTGTACTATAAACCCTTTTGACTATATACTTGAACTTGATCCACTCTTATGTCTCTACATATAGTTCAAGTAATCATACTATAGCCAGAGTGTTATGAGTTTATTGGATTTAGATTAATGATCGTAACATTCACTTTATTCAATAGCAATCTTTACTAATATACATCAATAATAACTTTATTAAAAACAGAATATGTTTTTGTTTACAAATTATGAGTTTTAGGACATAAAACCCAACACATTTGAGGTATGCCCAAATAAAAAAAAAAGCTTCAATTCAGGTTTAACACTCGGAGAGCAATATAGGTACTGTCAATATACTCCAAACACCTTAAAAGGGATACCTAAAATCAATTCGGCTCAAAGTTGCATTTACATTTTATTTCAACGACCCGAAGCTACCCCTAAAAATTACTAAAACATTATAACTAAATTCAAGGGTTTTGATCCAGTAGAAAAGGTTGGACGATAATATTACCTATGAAATCTCATCGAGAATGCTTGATTAAGACTAAGTAACAACGTTAGAAAACTCAAAGATACCCCAAAAATTAACTAAAAAATTATAATTCACTGTAAATTATTAAAACATTATAACTCAATTCAAGGGTTTTGATTCAATAGAAAAGGATGGATAATCTTACCCATGAAATCTCATCAAGAATGCTTGATGATTAGAAATCACGAACCTCCATAATAGTATGATATTGTCCACGTTAAAAAATAAGTTCTAATTGTTTTACTTTTGGTTCCATAAAAGGCAACACACCCTAGACATCACACCAATGGAAATAGTAATTCTTACGTACAACAATAAGCAGTTAGGATGGCCAATTGGCTTCATTCCCCTTTCCATACCCTATTGGCTTGTTGAGTGGGCATCATCGTATTGCTTGAAATAATTCTCACATAGGCTTGTAGTGGGATTTATTTGAGTTATCGGTGCTACTGGAGGTGCGCAGCCTGAGGTAGCACACCTTAATGTGCGTCCGCCCTAGTCACTAAACCTTCACGAGGTGGGCTATCTTCACCTCCACCTTTTCCTCTACCTCAAATACAGGGTCATCTCCTTCCTCGTCGTTCTTTTTAGTGTCCTTTATGTGGCATGATGCTAAAACCAATATATAATTTCTTAAGTCTATATCTCTCTAACATAAATTGCATCATATCACATATAATCACAACATATAATTTAGTAAACATGACATATTCATAAAAATACAACTAGGTAGAACATAATGCTTCCATAAATCATAGTTAGATCTCCACATATTTGATACTAAATTACATTCAATTTTAGTAAACAAAAAATAGTACATGCAATTAAAGACATTTCTTTATCTTATCTTATACCAGACATACTTGATGGTGACAGGACATCGATGGTGAAATCATGGAACGTGGCAAGCCTATCTCGTAGGCAAGTCTACCGAATCTATAACCTAGAGCTCTGATACCAACGGTAACAACCCTAGATTTCTATTAGCCTAAAGTTGCCACCGTCATCATATCCTATGCTCTTATACGAAATTAAGCATTTAAACTTCATCTTAAAATAGTGTCCTAGACTTACTCATTTGAAAGCATCTTTAAAACAACATAAAGAAATAGTAACTAAAACCATTAAAACATCAAAGTAAAAATGCCCTATACTAACCTATGCCTAAGAGAATTAAATACTACTATTCTATTCACGTGTCATTATCTCTATTTGTGATGTCCTCGTCAGTTGTATAGGGGTGTCTAGCCCTTACCTAATATAGAAGTAGCACAAGGGTTTAGTATTTTAAGGAATACTTGACCCTACTATTGAAGATAGGGAATGCAAACACATGGAACTAATGATCTTAGGAACCTATTATTAAAAATATCATAGTGGTTTTTCATCTTTAGAACATCTTTATGACCTAACCCTATATACACTTCACATATTACTCTAAGTAATATGCATGCCTTGCCCTTTATACGTTCATCGTCATTAACATTGGCTAGGGTTGTATCTTAGAAAAACTCAATCTCATAGTGCATCATGGCATTTAATACATGTACCACGTCTTAATACGGAATAATGTCATATTAATCAATCTTATAATCTTCCATCTTACATCGTCATGTTATCATGCATCATCATCATCATATCATCATGATACAACGTCATCATATAACATAATATAACATCATATAGCATCATAAAATAAGGTCTCGAATGTTCATGTGGGTGCACAGGTTTGTGTAGTGGATCCGTGGGTTGGGCTGTGTTCTGTGCATTTGGGCTTGAATGTGGGTTTTTGGGCAAAGCACAAAGGAACTAGACTACTGGCCTGGTTGTTGGTGGGTATCAGGTTGTGGTGTTGGGTATCTAGTTACTATACCAAACTGGGTATGGGGTTGCTTGGCTAGAATGAGGTTGGGGGTATTCGAGTTTTGGTCCGAGCAGGTGGACTTCGTCTTCTCCACTCATTTCCACGCATTTTCCTTTCTACATTCCTTCGTATCAAAACACATTGTCCACATCCTATTTCTTCTCCTTCTTTCTCATGGTGTTAACCGTCTTTGTAAGTTTGATCCTACCCCTCTATCTCACTAGTGTTGTGTACATTGGATCCCATGGTCGTCATCTCGACATCGTCATTTGTGCAGAGGTGCCTTGCCTTTACCTAAAAAATAAGAGCAGCGCATGTCTTTAGTATTTTAAGAAATACTCATTAAGTAACCCCACTACTAGTATAGGGTAATGCAAACACGTGAAATCATGGTTATCATAAAATATCATTTCATGGCCTTGGTCTCATATTCGTCAGTACTTCTCTACTCGCAACTTACATACACAAACATTAACTTGGGCTTCAACTAGCATACGCTCACACCGTTGGTATACCATGGAGGGAAGGGAGTGCACATAGTATTGTGGTGTATACAAGCATCTAATTTACCTTCAATTCATAGTAAGCTTATTCCCAACACTAGAAGGGGTTAACAGCCACACACTCTAACTAACTGTGCTATTCTAGGTAATTATTTATAATAGCTCAAGGCCACGACACCCTTATAAGGAATGTTTCATCTCCTCTCCAACCAATGTTGGGATCTCACAATCCACTCTCCTTGGGGGCCAGCGTCTTCACTAGCACACCGCTTTATGACTAACTTTGATTGCTTTTGTAATAGCCCAAACCCACCACTAACGAATATTGTCCGCTTTTACCTATTACGTATCGTCATCAGTCTCACAATTCTAAAACGAGTCTATTAGGGAGAGGTTTCCACACTCTTCTAAGAAATGCTTCGTTCCCATTTCCAGCTGCTAAAAAATATTGTCCATTTTTTCCCATAACAAATTGTCGTCAGAATCACAGTTCCACAACACGCTACTAGAGAGATGTTTACAGACACTCATAAGTTATTCTTCATTCTCCTCTCAAACCGATGCAGGATTAGAGGGCATGGGTTCAAATCCCACGTTTTACAACTCAGATAAAGGTAAAATAAAAATACAATTGTCACGAAATGATTTTTCAAGCATCTAAGAAATTTAGTGTTCTTCAAGTTTACCCTTACGCCTGAATCTCAAGGACACTGTGATTTTCTGTACCGCGTGGGTGCATAACAAATTGTGAGTTGTGAGCCTCCAACAATATCTCATTCCTTAATTCCTCCATTGTTGGAATATATAGGCGTCCTCGACATAACCCTTCAAAGAAACTGTCTACTCAACCTACTATTAACTGACTCATGATATATATATATATATATATTTGGTATGTTTTGGTCATTCTTGTAAGATATTCGCCAGCTAATCTCGAGTTGCAAGTCATCTGATCTTTCAGGAGTCATATATTACATATTTGCCAACTCACCTATTGCAATTTGAATCGATAGTAGGGGAAATGGTAAGAGCATGCATAACTAAATTACCTCATTTCTGGTATGCTTAGAGGAGTTAAACTGCGTGGCACCAATGGTCGGGAATAGCTTAGATAAGCTAAATAGGGCACAACTGTAATAACTCAATTTTAAAGACTTCAAAGCACAACTATAATAACTCAATTTTCAAGACTTCAAATCCATTATTCATGACACGTCCTGAAACAGAAAAAATATCATAAAAATTGGAACGAGATTCGAAAACTAAGGACAACACTCGTAACACATAGAACTGACTTGACAAAGAAAAAATTTGATAAAAATTGGAACGAGATTCGAAAACTATGGACAACAACTCGTACACATAGAACCGACGGCTAGAGACGACCTTCCTCTGTGACCTTAACTAACAATTAGTGATCACCCAAAAAGGAAAAGTAATATCTAGTTCAACTAAATAAGTAACCTACTTGTAGGCGGTAATTGAATCCTTGATCGAGCGAGTTGCCACGGGTTTTTCTCTAGGTTATAGAAAGTTCAGGTGTAGATTATGTTTTTGTATTGAAGCTACCCCTAAAAAGAACACAATATTATTATTAAGAATGCTAGATTAAGACTGTAACAATGTTAGGAATCATGAACCTACATAATTATATGACATTGTCCACTTTGGTTAGAGGGTTAAATTTTTCCACATACTAAAATGGAATGATTCATTCCCATTGCTAAAAAGAGTGATGAACCTCGGACCTTATGGTTAACAATCATACGCTCTAACCAATTGAACTATTCCAACAAATTATGAGTATTAGCCTAGATATTGTCTACTTTGACTCATTACATATCGTCGTCAACCTCACGATTTTAAAACACGTCTAATAGTAAGAGATTTCCACATGCTTATAAGAAATGTTTCATCCCCTCTCCAACCGACATGGGATCTCACAATCCACCCCTTTGTGTTCCCGACAATCTCATTGGCACACCACCCAATGACTAGCTCTAATACAATTTGTTACAAACCAAGTCTACCTCTATCAGATATTGTCTACTTTGGTTAATTACGTATCACCATCAGCCTCACAATTTTAAAATATGTCTAGTAGAAAGAGATATCCACAACCTTATAGTTAATGTTTGGTTCCCATCTTCAATTGCTAGCAGATATTGTTTGTTTTGGTCTGTTACGTGTCGTCGTAAGTTTAAAAGTTTTAAAATGCATCTTTTAGCGAGAGGTCTCCGCACCCTTATAAGGAATGTTTCATTCCAACCAATGTTAAGTTTTATAATAAATAGTCAGGATGGTTGAGTGGTTGAAGGTGTTAGGATGTAATTTTTGTAGTTTTTGTCCTTGTGAGAGTGTGTGAGTTGAAATCCCACTTTTGACAACTTAGAAAGGTTTTCTTTTATAAAGTGCTAATTTTTTATTAAATTGATTCAAAATTTCTACTCAAAAGATGTTTTCCACCACCTTAAGGAATGAACTAATTCCTATTAGTAGAATGTCCGACCTTCTTGTTAAAGGCGGCACGCTCTAACCAACTGAGTTATTACAGCTAAGAGCTGTTCCAACTAATCATTTGTAATAGCTCAAGGCCACAATTAGTAAATATATTCAGCCTTGGCTCGTTATGTATTATTGTCAACTTCACGGTTTTAAAATGCATCTAGTAAGGAGTGGTTTTCACATCCTTATGAGAGATGTTTCTTCCCCTCTCCAACCTATGTTCAATCTCACAATCCATCTGCTAACAAATATTGTCCGATTTTGTCCATTACATATCACCATCAACCGAACAATTCTAAAACGAGTCTACTAGGGAGAGGTTTCTACATCCTTATAAGGAATGTTTCATTCCCCTTTTCAAAGGCTAAAAAATATTGTCCATTATTTCCGGTTATATCGCGGTTAGAATCACAATTTTAAATCACGTCTACTAGAGAGATGTTTAAAGACTCTTATAAGTTATACTTCATTCCCCTCTCCAACCAATGCGGGATCGAGGTGTGCGTTCAGATCCCACTTCTAACAACTCAAATAAAGGTAAAATAAAAATACAATAGCTTATCATTATTGAAATCAATTGAACACATTAGAGATTTAAAATGGCCACGACATGATTTCCCAAGCTTCTACAAAGTTAGTATTGTTCAAGTTTACTCTTATGCTCGAATCTCAAGGACACTCTGATTTTTTGTACTACGTAAGTGCATAGCAAATGATGAGTTGTAAGCCTTTGTCAATATCTCGTTCCTTAATTCTCCCACTGCTGGAATACATAGCCTCCTTAATTCCTTCTTTACTGGAATACATTGGCGTCCTTGACATAACTGTCCTTCATCTTAGGATTTAGAGAACTGTCCACTAGGTCCTCTATTCACTAACTCATAATGACCTATATTAAAAAAATTAAGCTTCGGAAAGGAAAAAAATGTAAAGGTTGGTGTTAAAAATGTCAAATCGAGCCAAATATGTCGTTTTTTACACCAGTGACCTTGTTGTTGAGGGATATTCACACATGAGCAGGTCGCGAAGTGGGTCGAGGCACAAGTCTTGAATGTTCATGTGGGCACACAGGTTTGTGTAGTGGATAATGGGTTGGGTCGTGTTCTGCGTATTTTTGGTTTGAATGTGGGTTTTTGAGCCAAGCACAGAGGAACCAGACTATTGGACTGGTTGCTAGTGGGTATCTGATTGCATTGTTTGGCTAAAGTGTTGTATTTTATGGTACTAGATCAAACTAGGTATGGGGTTGCTTGGCTATAATGAGGTTGTAGGTATTCGAGTTTGGGTCCGACTAGGTGGACTTCATCTTCTTGACACCTCACCTCGATTAGGGTTGCCAGTGGGTTTTGGGTTGTGAGTTGGATCTCGGGTCGGACTTCGTCTCCCTCACTCCGATTACTAGAGAATTTTTCAATGACTCTCTCTCTCCTTAGTCACGTCGTTTCGACATCCTTTTTCCTCTTTCTTCCATTTTCGAGTCTCCTCCTCCCCCTAATCCCGTTTATGGTGTTTGTTTGGTTCGTAAGGGCCTAAACTCTCAAATATTAGAGGATTCGAAAATCCAACGTTCTGACTTCCTTACCCAATCTCGGGCCTAAAATTTTATTCGACTTTGCTCCATGACTTCTGTTTGGCGCTTTCGACTAAGGATACCAGTTTTTAACCCTATTTGACATTTTTAGACCCAATCCTACCATTGGTTACTTTCTTGAAGTAGATTTTGACATTTCCAAAAGATTTTGAGATGAGTACGATCATTGTTTCAAATAACTAAAATATTATAAGAAAAATTATAGGTTTACTTACCCATAGTAGCTAAACGTGGTCGTTTGATCTGTGCTAATTCAGTATGCTAACGAATAGTGGGTTAGCTTTGGTGGGTTTAGTTCTAGCTTGGAGGTTAGTGAGAAGGAAAAACATTAAGGATATGGAGAAGGTGTCCGAAAGAGGAGAGAGTTTTGATACTATTTGGATTGGGAAAAGTAGAATGTCTTCTACTTTAATGGTGAGAATACAACCAGCTCTTGAAAATAGTCACCTCTTCCTTGATTCTTTTTCTTCTTAATTGTTGGGACGTTTTCTTCATTATGTGGAATGTGTAATGAGAGAAAGTTTAAACAAACGATATAATCGGTAGATTTTTTTACTCTTGAAGTGTAAAGTTGTCGAAACGATTCTTTTATTAACTTCTCTGGGTCGTATTAAAAGAGAAATAAATACTACTGTTGATCATCTCATGGATAAACATCGAGACCAAAGATTAAGAGTTATTGGGCTCTCGATCATGGCTACATAGAGCATGGGTACCATATTTAAGAATGGTAGGATATCAAATCAAATCAAAGCGAAGCCCTTATAATGAACTTAATATTGTACGAACCAATTTGCTCCATATGAATGATTAAAATGCTAACTTTTTTATTGATCACATTGGGTCAGAATTTTATAGAGAGGTAAGAAAAATGTATTTGATTTTGAATTTTTTTTTTTTCAAAAGCTTTGAAAATTGTATAAATGGTGTGCTTCAAATGACATTAGAATATAGTGCTTTGTATATAAGACCAAGAGAATCTTTAGAAAAATTACTATTTTAAGTGTATTTTGGGTTAACCTTTTAATGTGATAGTGAATATAAGTAAAAATGTTGATTAGTTTAATGTGTTAGGTTTGAATTAAAATGCAATCACATACAATCATGGTGCGACATATCTTTTCATAAGACATCATGACTTTATTCTCTACTTCAAGTTCGAGGAAAGTTTGATGTGTAGTACTTCTCTATTCACACCACATATACATACATGGACCCACTAAGTGAGCTCATATACATACCACTGGGTCTGACTGTAGGTTAATGTACACCCACATTGTCGGAAGCCACAAAGGGAAATGAGCATGCATAATATCATCGTGTAGAAAATAAGGAAGTGTACACATGTGTACTAACCATAACAAGTAAGTATATCGATACATGTGACATGCAAAATGCATGAGGTCTCACAGTTTCGAATTATGATATATAGTTATGATGCAAATCATACATCCATTCTTTTTATGACATAGTGTTCCTATGAGACATGCATACGTATATGGAACATATCTTTTATGGTTAATCAACATGGCTTGTCAATGTCTCATAGGCATAGTGTGAACATGTTAACATAATATGCATGGTGTAATATATGGAGGTTTATGCATTATATATCATCCATATCATAACGTAGATTCACAGCATAGTATAATTCACATCATAATATAAAGTGTCACATAGAACAACACATATTAACAAGGGCTACAAGACACTTGTCATTCATACTACATAAAAGTAATCCAACGTGGCCTATAAGCATCAATAGTTCTACTTTTGTGTTCAAGATGTGTGACTAAACTAAAACTATCAAACTAAAACTTACATGATGTAATAACTTCATTTAAAACTTACATTCCATTATGTAATAACATACGTGCAAAATATGATATTATCAACTTCCAAACTAATTAATTTAGTGGGCCTAAGATTCTAATAAACTCGTAGCATTCCACATTCCTAGATATCTGAAGTTCATATTTATCTTTTCTTATTAATTCTCTTTTTCTATTCAAGATACATATGTGCCAAATATGTTATTATCAACTTACAAACTAATTAATTTAGTGCTCTAAGATTCTAATAAACTCGTAACATTCCAGATACTAGAGAATTGGACACCATAAATTCCTAGTGGTCCTAACATTATTAGAGGAGTGATCATCCTAAAGAAATGGTAGCCATTTCAACCCTAGAAAAAAGGTCTAGTATAACAATTTTTAACAATTTCTCCCTTAAACTGATTGCAAAAGCTGCCTTCAGTTTACTCGTGGTACTACACACATACCCATTGACTCATGTAGTTTTATGAACGCGTCCAACTTCAGTAGTTTTGTCATAATATCTACAACTTGTTCTTGTGTGACACAATGCTTCAGCTCAATAACTCCATCTCTTGTCAAATCATGCAAGAAATGAAACCTCACATCAATGTGTTTACTACATCCATGCATGATTGGATTCGTGGATAGCTTAATAGTGTAACTATTATCAAATAACATAGTTTTTCATAAACTCTCCTCATCCACACCCCATGACAAGCACAAGAGGCGGCTGCCACAGATTCTGCTTCAGTAGTAGCAAAGTAACTACGAGTTATTTTTTGGAGACCAAGACAACTCCATCACTAAGTAAGAACACATAACTAGAAGTGTTTTTCCTATCTTATATATTTCCTTCATAATCACTGTCAGTATATGCTATCAACTCTCCGTTACCCCTTTTCCAATAAAAAACTCCCAAATCTACAGTACCTTTTAAGTATCTCAACACCATTTTTGCAGCTTGCAAATGCAACTCTATTGAATTTGCCATAAATTTACTAATGACAACATCCTTTTTCCCGCTTGCAAATGCAACTCTGTTGGATTTGCCATAAATTTACTAATGAGAGACACTGCATACATTAAATCCAACCTTGTTGCAATTAGATACATTAAATCCAACCTTGTTGCAATTAGATACATTAAATTCATCCTTTGTTAGTCTAACCGCACGGACAACATGGTTTTTCAAACTATTAGTCCAAAACTTATTTTGCATACTTTCTCTAACTAATATAAATGTCTTCAAGATTTTGTAAAATCTCTACACCTAGAAAATATTTCATTTTTTTCCCAAATCTGTCATTTCAAATTGAAGTTTCATAAAATTCTTGAACTTAACAAACATGCTCTCATCATTACTAGTAAAAATTAGATCGTCAACAAATAGACTAACAATCAAAATTTTACCTCTATCTCATGTTTGTATGAATAAAGTAAGGTCACAGTTGCACCTCTCAAATCCTTCTTCGATAAAGTGTTCTTAAAGTTGACTAAATCATGCACGTAAGGCTTCTTTAAGACCATATAATGTCTTCTTCAATTTCTATACCTTGTATTCTTGACATTTTTACTCATAACCTTGTGGTTGCTCGAAAGACGGCTTCTTTTAACTCTCCATAAAAGAAAGCACTTTTCACGTCAAGCTGATACACGTTCCAACTATTCCGAGCTGCTAAAGCAATTATCATTCGAATACTATCCCACCTAGCCACAGGTGCAAATGCCTTGGTATAGTCTATACCATGTTGTTGTGCATAACTTTTTGCTACCAACGTAGCCTTATACTTGTCAACTTCCCCATTTTCGTTGAGTTTGATTTTGAAAAGCCACTTTACTTCAATCTTCTTCATTCCTCTAGGAAAATCTGTCAACTCCCAAGTCTCATTTCGTTCGATGGCTTCTATCTCCAAGTCCATTGTAGCTCACCATTTTGAACTTTGAACAGCTTCTTCAAAGGTAGTCGAAACTGTAGTTGAGGTTAATAGAACTAAATTGTTGTGCTCAGCTTCTTTAGAAAATTCTCCCTTGCTCACATAATCTCCATCCATAATGGTGCTCTTCTATTCCTCACTTTGGGTGTGCTTTCTTCAGATGTTGAAAAATTTGATTTAGATGGCTCATTGGAAGATATATTAGCTTCCCCTTCTTCTTCTACTATCACCTCCTCTTCAGATTCTTCCTCACTTTGATCATGTTCGCTTCCTTCTATATTACTATATTTTCATTTGTGGGTATCAAGTCTAACTTTTTCGTTATTTTTACCCCAATTCCAACAGTTGTTTTCTTCAAAAATTACCTCTCTGCTTGCAATTATCTTCTTGGACACTAGATCATAGAGTCTATATGTTTTAGACTCTTCACTCATCCCTAGTAGCACACACTGAAAATTTTTATTATCTAATTTCTTTCTCTTATCGTCTGATACATGGACACGGTCAATGTATCAAAAAATTAAAAAATAATTAGTATTAGGTTTTGCGCCACTCCAAGCCTCCTCTGAAGTCATATTTTTCACTACCACTGTAAGACTTCTATTGAGCACGTGCAATGTCCAGTTTACTGCTTCTTGCCAAAAATTCTTTGGAACTTTTTCTCTGATAATATACTTCTAATCATGTTCATGATTGTTCTATTTTTGCGCTCAGCTAGACTCGCTATACCATTTTATTGGTGAGTGTAGCTGCAGTAAGTTTTCTACTGATACCATTAGTTTTGCACAAACTATTGAACTCGTGAGAGGTGTACTCTCCACCCCTATATATGGGTAGACAACGAATAAAATCTCCAATCTCTTTATCAACAAGATTTTTTTCAGCAAGAAAATATATTCACACATTGCGACCGTAATCATCAATAAAACTTATAAAATATCTCTTATTACTATTGGAAATAGGTTTGATGAATCCACAGACGTCTGCATGTACCAGTTACAGCCTTTGTCTTGTTCTCCATAAACTTCTCTTTGGAAATGCATCCCTATGTTGCTTTCCCATCATGCAATCAATGCATATTTTAGACGATGTTTTCAACTGGGGTAACTCTTTAACCATTTGTTTATGTTGCAATGTTCTCAAACCTTTGAAACATAGATGCCCATATCTGCAGTGCCAAATATGAGTGTTGTCTTCTATAATTGTTTGGAAGCAAGTGGCGGTTTGTCACATGAGTCTTGTAAGTAATATGAACATTTTATTTGCAGACATGGTTGTTTGTAGAATAAGTCCCTTCTTGGGAAGATAGATTTTGCATCTCCATGCTGTATCAAAATAGATACCCCTCTTTGTTGCAATTATCCAAGACTTAATAGATTGTTTTTAAACTTGGGTATATAAAAACCAACAGTGATTACCTTAACGCCAACAACTTGCAATCTAATGTTATCTTTTCCTAACACCACCATCTTGAAATTATTTCAAGCTTCACAGATTGTCGGAACTCCTTGTCAAAATCTGAGAACCATTCCTTGTTTGAACACATATGATTGCTACACCCCGAATCAAGGAATCAAACATCTTCCCTCCTAAATTGATTGAGCTCAACATAGGATATCAGGAACATTTCTATTCATCCCCAAGTTCACTATAATTTGCTTCTTTTTCCAATTGAGGCCACTCATATCTAAAGTGTTCTAACTTATGACATTTATAACACTCAACTGTACTTTTGTTGAATGAATGTCTAAATCTTCCTCTTCCTCTACCTCTTCCTCGAAAAGCTTCGCGAGTTTGATCACCTCCTCTTCCACCGAATCTATAATCGTATGTCACCTTTAGTTCTTGTTCATCACTTACTCATTCATCAATTGTTAAAGTGTCTAAGCTATTATACTCTTCAATATTAAATTCCACAAACATGGATTTTTCCAATCTCAAAGTAATATTAAATTTGAGTGATTAAACTATTTAATTAATATTTAATATTAATTAAAATGTCAATCCCAATTAATTTGAGACACATATTTGATTAAAATATTTAAATCTTATTTAAATATCTCAGATTCTCTCTTTTTGTTTAATTCGTAAATAAAAAAAACAGCGGTTAAATATATCGTATATATGTAGCGCATTCTCCCTAATTTGAATTCGAACACTTCGAACTCACTCGTCACACTATTCTATGGTTTAGTCCGATATGAGCTAGCAGAGGGACCTAATGAACCTATAGATCATGGGCACCAACGATCCAAGATTAACTGGTTAAACTCATTAAACTTGTTAACCAACATTCGTTAACTACTAAGACATTCCACTATAGCCTAGTAGTTGCACTCCCCTCACTATAGATATATTTCTGTTCATTTGATATAACCATGATTAGTAAGTCAATCCTTCACAGGTTGTTTGTAACTAGAGCTGGATCAATTTACCGTTTTACCCCTGAAGTTACTTCTTGTTTCTTATGTCTCATTGATCCTCTAATGAACAATTGGTTTGTGGTCCAACTAGTAAACCAGATCTCTCTCAGTCCAATGAGAGGGTGGGGCCCCTTGTTCAAGACCTGAAGTCAGTACTTAAGGGAACTACCTCTCTTCTATCCCTAAATGTGGGTAGGAGTGAATTCCATCTTGCACCCCACGTCCCCAACCATTTACCCAGTCTTACACCTAAAATGGGAGGCCTATTGAGTCGGCGAACTTGATCCACTCTCACCCATAAAAATCTAAGGATAATTCCGAATAAACAGGAGTTCATGGTTAGCTCAGGATTAAGATCGAGTTACCTAGGTCATCGAATGAAAAGAAAATCAGTCTCAATAGTAAATGACATTATAAAGTTAGAGTGATTTTCTTCATGGTCCGATCTTATGCAATACTCATTGCATAGGACGCCCCTACTCACATGTCTCCACATGTGCAATTTTAGTGATCACATTGTTTATATCATATACAAAAGTGGGCCGCATGCATAGTGTCCCCAGAATAAGATACTCAGCCTTATCCTTATTGTATAGATCATTTTGACTATATACTTGAACTTTATCAACTCTTATGTCTCTACATATAGTTCAAGTAATCATACTATAGCCAAAGTGTTCTTAGTTTATTGGATTTAGATTAATGATCGTAAAGTTCACTTTATTCAATAACAATGTTTACTGAATAAACAACAATAATAACTTTATAGAAAATAGAATATGTTTTTGTTTACAAACTATGAGTTTTAGGACATAAAACCCAACAAACTTCCACTTGGACTAAAACTCTAGTGGGGTTTTATAACGTTGAGTAGAGAGAAAGACATAAATACAATTAACTAGGTCATCACATACTCATGCCTTTTCTCCCACTTCCCCTAGATTACATAACTCGTAGTCCTAGACTCACTAGGCGCCCTTCAAACACTTTAGCCGTGATGGGCTTTGTAAATAAATCAGCAACGTTGTGCTCTGAAGCTATCTGTGTGACGATCACATTTTCTCGTTGCACAATCTCCCTTATGAGATGATATTTGCTCTCAATATGTTTTCCTCGCCTATGGCTTCTTGGTTCTTTTGAATTTGCAACTGCTCCACTATTATCAAAATAAAGAGTGACAGGAAGATACATATTTGGAACGACTTTCAAATCAATTAAGAACTTCCTAAGCCATACAGATTCTTTCGCTGCTTCACAGGCAGCAACATACTCAGCCTCCATGGTCGAATCAGCAATGCAACCTAGCTTTATGCTTCTCCATATTATTGCTCCTCCGTTTAGAGTGAAGACAGATCTTGATGTCGATTTCTTCGAATCTACATCGGTTTGAAAATCTGAGTCAGTGTACCTTGTAAGGATTAGATCCTTAGCACCGTACATTAGCATATAGTCCCTCGTTCTCCTAAGATACTTGAGGATATTCTTAACGGAAGTCCAATGAGCACGTCCCAGATTGGACTGATATCTGCTGACAATTCCCACAGCATAGCATATGACGGGTCGGGTACACAGCATAGCATACATCAGACTACATATCGCTGATGCATAGGGAATGTGTCTCATATCCTCAACTTCTTGAGGTGTCTTAGGACTTTGTTCCTTCGACAAATGAACTCCATGCCTGAAAGGTAATAATCCATTCTTGGAGTCCTGCATCTTATATCGAATCAACATTTTGTCAATGTACGATGCTTGAGACAATGCTAGTGATTTGTTCTTGCGATTGTGAACAATTTGGATTCCAAGAACAAACTGAGCCTCTCCCAAATCTTTCATTTGGAATTGTGTCGCTAACTAGTGTTTAATCTCAGTCAGAAATCCCACATCATTTTCAATGAGTAAGATATCGTCAACGTACAACACCAGGAAAGCTACTGTAGAGTTGACTATTATTTTATAAATAAAGGTTCGTCAACATTCTGTTTAAAACCATAAGATTTGATCGCAGTATCAAACTTTATATTCAAAGATCAAGATGCTTGCTTCAACCCATAAATGGATCTTTTGAGCTTGCAAACCCTTTACTCGTGATCCTGTTCAATGAATTTTTCAAGAGCTTTGAACTTGTGACGCATTACGTAAAGATAGCCATACCTTGAATAATCATCAATAAAACTGATGAAATATTCATACCCTCCTCGTGCTTGGACATTCATTGGACCATAGAGATCTGTATGCACGAGTTCTAAGGTTTCTTTGGCTCTATAACCTTTTTCGGAAAACGATCATTTAGTCATTTTACCCTGAAGACAAGACTCACATGGAGGTAAAGAGTTGTCTTCTAACTCATTTAGAAGTCCTCTTTTAACCAATCTCTCAATCCTATTGAGATTAATGTAGCCTAGTCTTAAGTGCCAAAGATAGGTATTAGGAGAAATCTTTTGTCGTTTATTTTGAGTTTCAGCTATTTTAAACATCTTGGTATTTAAAATGGCTTTTGTTTCGCTCGGTTTTAACATATATAAGTTGTTTTCTAGTTTTGCAGAAGAAATATGAATACCTCTTTTGCAAATGAACACTTCATTGATTTCAAAAGATACTTTATACAACTGTTCTAATAAACAAAAGATAGATATTAGATTTGTTTTCATTTCAGGAACAAAAAGTACATTATCTAATATAACGAATCTATCTCCAAAAAATAACTTTAAATTTTCTACTGATCTTGCTGAGACAACCTCTTCTGTTCCAACCCTGAGTGTTATCTCGCCGTTCGCAAGCATTCTCAAGGAGCTAGTTTCCTGGTAAAAAGAACAAATATGATTATTCGCCCCTGAATCTAATATCCAAGTTGAGTTGTCATACTCTACTAAACATATTTCTACAACTAGTAAATCATATTTACCTTGTTGTGTCTTTTCGGCTTTCTTCTCAACAAGGTATTTTGGGCAGTTTCTCTTCTAGTGCCCGTTTTCGTTGCAATGTAAACATTTTCCTTTAGTTGCTTTTTGAACCTTGTGTTTGCGGTTAGTAGAAATCTTATTTTATCCTTTAGCTGCTTGTTGAAGATCTAAACTTATTTTTGGAGGATGATCCTCATAGTAATTTCTTGGAGATAGCAACATTTGTTTCTCCTGTTTGTCCCTTGTTCGTTAAGAGGGATTGATAAGTCTGTAGCTCATTGAGAAGAGCAGTCAAGTTATATTCTATTTTGTTCATTACAACATTTGTGCGAAACTGGAAGAAGCTCTTCGGAAGAGACATCATTATAAAACTGACTTGACTCTTCTCATCAATGACAGCTTCATTTTCTTTTGTCACATTGAAATGGACCATCATGTCCAGGACATATTCTCTAACTGAGGTCCCTTCTTTCATTACGGTAGTTGTAAATGTATTTTATGGCTTCATGTCTAAGGGAGAAGGACGGTTGTCCAAACATCCCTTTTAGAGATTCCATAATCTCTTTAGCAGTACCCATAACATCGTGTTTCTTAGCTAAAACAGCAGATATGCTGGCTAGAATGTACACTCGGACTTTGTCATTTGCCTTTATCCATCTGCCATACGCATCCCGAACTGTTCGGTTTGCATTTGAGTTGGGGTTTGGAGGATATTCCTCAGTTAAAACAAACCTTAAGTCATCAATTACCAGTATTGTGTTTAGGTTTGATTTCCAAGTTGCGTAATTGTCGCCGTTTAATTTCTCAGAAGCGAGTAATTGTATAATTGAGTTTGTCATGCTGTGTGATACAAAGAAAATTCTATTAGTGATTTGACTTGATCCTATTTAATCAAATAAGTTTTAGCAAATGTAATAATGTACCCAAAAATTATTAATTTGCAACGATACTTTAGTGAGTTAGAGCAACTACTATTGAGGGCAGTTAATCACTCATTCACTAAACCAAGACATTCTTGACTTAAACGATAATCCCAGAATAACTCTTGTTTCTATAGTGTTTTTAGTTATTGCTATTTTGGTAAAAAATATACTTACTCTTAGTAATTCTTCGTAAGTGTGACCCGCCATTTTAAGACCTCAGAGATCAGTTCCAACAATGCTATCGAATGAAAAAGCCAAAGTTGGGAATGGACCTAAGAAATCCTATCCATTTCTGGAGTTTGCGTTGTTTTGACTCCCATGTTACAACCCTTCGAATAGGTAGTTTCTCTAGGGCAACATGCAGGTGGAACATTGGAATCTCACGGTGCTACCTAGTGGTGGAGACCATAGGACGTGTTGATATACTTCCTTCTCCCACTTACTATAAATACTTTCTCTATTCACCTTGTTATTGACTCATACAAATACCTTCGAAATGGAGGACGCTCCTAGGGCGACGCAAGGCCGAGCATGAATCTCACGGTGTGAATTTTCCAGAGAGCGTAAAAGGAAAACGATGTATCTCATATATCTTTTTCCTCCCACTAAGTATTTTAGACGGTTGGGTATATTTATTACTTAGGTATATTCTGGCTAATTAAATATAACTTAAGTCTAGGTGATTTTTCTAAAACTTATATCACTTAAGCATGCTCATAAAACTGGGCTAACTAAGCTCAGGTAGTAGGTGTTCCATAAACCGTCAACTTAAGTACCTCACACCCTTAGACAAGATCGTGCCATGTGAGCTTTCATGTAACCGCAATTTTGTAAGACATCAACCTATTTTAACTATTAAAATATATCGTGCTCGGTTCTTAACTCTAAATGAGCATGCACTTATCTTTATTATAGATTTTAACGTCTATCTCATTTTATGACGTTGAAAATAACCTATAACACGCATTTAACATGCTTTATATAACAATTATATAATCATCCATTCCATGCAATAATATAACAATTTATATCTATCACTCATGGAACCCTAAACAGGCATACTACATTATAACACTTAAAAAATACTTGGAATGCATGAAACATGCTTAGCCTATGGTGGGATTTTAAATCTATATGACATACTTTATGCATATACATTTTCTATTTAATTAAATAAAACATACATTCATAATGCATAATTAATTAAACAAGCTAAAGTGGATTGATTTTGGCATTTTAAAACAAACAATTAACTAAATTATTACATTAATAATTAAAAATAAATTGAACCGCTCCCGAGGATCACTAACTGGGCTAACAAACCCTTAAAAACGTTGAACCGGACTCCAAAGGCAGAAAAAACACCCGAACTGCAAATTTCATCTTCTTCTTCGGTTAAGCTTGCTATCTCTTCCACTTTCGATCAATTACAACCTAAAATGGACTCTAATGACTCCATAAAAATTACAGACCTTTCTTCATTCATTAAAACCCATAAAAATTAGGCTTATTACAATAATTGTATCAAATGGAAGCATAAAAAAATGCAAAAACCAAAACAATCCACTTTAGCAACCACGAAATTTCAATCATGAAATGGTACCCACCATAATCAAATTAATGTAAATCAAGTGCCTAAAACTTCTCTGATACCAATGGAAGGTTTTAATATATTACATGCGAAGCAATTTGGATCTTAGGCACTTTTAGAACATCAATTATAGTAAATAACTAGCATGTTCATAAGTTTAAAACTTAATGAGTTTGAATACTAACTTTTCTAGTTCAAATTCTTTTTTCCTCACGAACCGGTTTTGACCACCACTAGTGTCTTCTCCACTATCCTCCAGCCTTAGAACGGGATTGTGGAATCAGGTGAACGACTTAAACTTGGGAGGGATTTTGTATATATGAAGAGAGTGTTTGTGAGAGGTTATTCTCAGGTGAACGACCATTTGACTATGTCATGATTCAAAGATTTTATACAAAGTTACAAGGCCATTGGAATATGTCGAGATTTAACCAAGATTTGGGGTGGTAAATGATCAACATACCCCTATAAGAATTATAAAATGTTTTCAAGATTCTAAAAGACCTCAATGGTTAAATAAACTTTATAAGAAACCCATTTATGACTTTAAGGGTAAGTATGCAAGATCACATAAGGAAATTAGAATGTGTTTAAGGTATGAACTCTAAGAAATTAGGAAGGTTTGAAATAAGGTTGAATGTTATATCTAAGTTATTCCAACATTAATACCCACACAAGATATGAAGCTTGAATCTACTTGATTTTTTTTTAGTGGGCAGGACAACTTGGCAGAGTTAAGGTAGACCCTGCCATAGACACATGAGCTACTAAGTTAGGACTTCACACTCCTCAACATTTGTTTTAGAGACCAATAGCTCTAGTCGTTAAGAGGAAATAATGGGCACACACGACGATATATTGAACATTAAGAGTTTATCCAGATAGTTATTAAAAAGAAAAAAAAACATGCATACATGTAGAGACAAGGGTTCCCTCAAGCATATGAACCAAGAAGGCAAGGTTAAAAGGTTTTCTCGGAGTTCGACATAGTTGTGTGAGTTAGAGTGATGTTGTTGGGCTCACTAATTTCCCATAGCTCAAGTAATTTTTATGAATTAGATATTTAACAAGGTTTCTAAACTTGTTTTATAATAGTGTTCATATCGATTATAGGAGGCTAATAAGAGATAAAAAAGATAACAAGATGAGCCCTTAAGCCAACTTGATACCTCTATATAATGAGCGTTATACCAAACTCTCGGATGTAGAGTCTTGGTTGAACAAAAGTATTTTCCTTAGACATTGAATATTATAGAATATGGTCTGGTGAATCATTTTAAAGGAGGAACAAATTGTAGTTTGTCTAGACTTATTTAGAGATATAAAGTTGTAAGTTTCCTAGCTTTGACAAGGGAGAAGGTTTGTTCAAAAGTTTTGAGTTTAACTCATTCAATACAAGCGATTACAACTCGCACTTACAATGAGTTTTTGATAAGAGATTTCAAAAGTTAAGGAATTTGCTGGCCTTAGTTATAGTATAAGGATGTACTAGATGATATATGAAGGTAAGTAAGATTTAATGATGTTATGAAGAGATGACTAGTTAGAGTATTGAGACAACTAAAAAAGTAAGTATTCAAATTCATATTTACCAAACGAACATGAGATTATTTGCCTCGTCCTTAATGTGAATACCACACTAAATTACTGATACATAGTGAGTGAATCCCAAGTTGGTTAAGTTCTTCAACGTGGTAGGTCACATAGATAGTTGTTAAAGGATATGCCCAAACCGTTGGTTAGTGAATCTGATGGGTACTCAAAGGTTCAACAACTTAGAGATTATGTCATGGAATTCTTTCTAGGTTTACATAAGATAACAAAAAGACACACTACCATTCGAGTAGTGGTGGGCTGTTGCACTCACAAGCTTACTCATGTACTTTGGATAAAGTCTCGACCCTATGGGATATATGCAAAAAAATTTCATGTTTTAAAACTAAGTTATTTCTTACTTTCTTGTTTTAAATTAAATGTGTAAGTCTATGGCTTCATTTGAAAATGTTTTATTTCAATGTCTGCATATGTTAATTAAGGCGTGCATGTATTGTCACCTCTAATTAGGTTAAAAAATTAGGGGTGTTAATGTTTGTATCAGAGCCAGACACCGAGTGGTGTTATGGGGATAACGAATAACAGTGTATGCATTGATTTTCATTTAGTAGTTGACAAATGCATTTTGAGATCTCACATTGGTTGGAGAGGGAAACAAATCATTATTTCAAAGGGTATGAAAACCTCTCCATAGCAAAACGCATTTTAAACCCGTGAGCAGAAGCCCAAAAGGAAAAGTCCAAATAGGAGAATATTTACTAGTGGTGGGCTTGGACGGTTACAAATGGTATTAGAGCCAGACATCGGGCGATGTGCTAGCGACGATGCTTGGGCTTGAAAGGGGGTGGATTGTGAGATCCCACATTGATTGGAGAAAATAACGAGTACCAACAAGGATACAGAGTCTCGAAAGAGGATGAATTGTGAGATCCCACAACAGTTGGAGAGGGAAACATTCTTTATAAGGGAGTGAAAATTTTTCTATGCGTTTTAAAAGCGTAAGGTAATCCCGAAAACCCGAAGAAGACAATATCTGCTAGCGATGAGCTTGGGCTATTACAATTTGCAAAGCCACGAGCACGTGTCATCATACAACACACAATTATAACCAAATGATGGTAAGGCCACTTACTTGGTTAGCCTTCGAAGCAACTACAACCATTTGACGTTAGCTTAATGCTGGCCTCTAAATTTTAATTTTCCCTAAGAAGTCCAACAACCATAAATTAAAATTCTATTATGGAAATTAACTCACCTACTTTTGCATAAAGTAATTTAAACTTACTCATAAGTATATAAACTAACTAAACCTACCTGAGCATTATTAATTTAAACTCGATTCTAAAAATTTAATTAGCCAAAAGGTAGTCATACTAATTTAAGCTTCTGAAAAATTGAAAGAAGAAAGTGTCCGAACGTATCAAACCCAAGCCGGATCAGCCAAAATATTAACCTAGAGCCGTCAAAAAATGTATTCTTCGAATGACTTTAAACAGTTCAAGTGGGCTTATAAAATGAAGTGATGGACCTCCCTTTTACCATGGGACAATACCATTAATTCTCTTAATAACATCTTTTCGTGATACGGGGTTACAACACTACGAACTTTAAATATAATGTTTTAAAATGAAGTGATTGGCTAGATTAGGAGCTATTGATCTGCAAGTTTCATAAAACCTTTGGTCCATTAGCTCAGTTTGTTAGAATGTCGTGCTAATTAAGTGCGAAGGTAGCATGTTTGCCACTTGGAAGGGTCAATTTCATTAATTCTCAATGATATCTTTAATGATACGGGGGTAAAGCAGTACAAACTTTAAAAGATAACGACCTAAAGTTTTAAGTTTATTATGCATAAAATTATGTAACCTAAACTCGATTGACTGGTTTAGGAGCTACTACTCTGCAATGAGTATAAAACTTGTGGCCTATTAGATTAGTTGGTTAGAACGTGGTCTTAATAACATGAAGGTTGGATGGGCTAATTTCATGATGACTTGAAATTAGAGAGTTTTAAGTTTTATTATGCATAAAATTATGTAACCTAAACTCGATTGGTTAGATTAGGAGCTACTACAGGTTTGACACTTGCATGGTTAATTTCATTCATTCTTAATAATGATATATTTAATGATACTAGATTTAAAAGATAATCACTTATAGTTTTAAATTTATTATGCATAAAATTATGTAAGCGAAACTCGATTGACTGAATGAGGAGCTATCGATCTACAATGTTCATAAAACCTATGGTCTATTAGCTCAGTTGGTTAGAACGTCGGGCTAATAATGTGAAGGTCGTTGGTTTGACACCTGCATGGGCCGATTTCATTTCTTCTTAATAATATCTTTTCATGATACGGGGTTACAACATTACGAACTTTAAAGATAATGACTTAAAGTTTTAAGTTTATCATGCAAAAAATTATGTAACCTAAACTCGATTGATTAAATTAAGAGCTATCAATCTACAATGTGCATAAAACCTATGGCTTATTAGCTCAGTTGGTTAGAGTGATGTGCTAATATCGTGAAGGTTTCAGGCATGACACTTGCATGAGCTAATTTCATTTATTTTTAATTATATCTTTTCATGATACGAGTTAAAACACTATGAACTTTAAAAGATAATGACTTTTTTAAGTTTATTATGCATAAAGTTATGTAAACGAAACTCGATTGACTGGATTAGGAGCTAAAGATCTATAATGTGCATAAAACTCACATTTGAGGATATCTAAGGGTTCGATATGTTCTTCTACGAAGGATGAAATTCGAGGATTTCTGAGGGTTCTTTTAGGAACAAGGAGGTAAATGAACTTATTTTGGCCGTTCGATATGTTCTTATACGAAGGATGAAATTTGAGGATATCTAAGGGTCCATTTAGGAACAAGAAGGAGGTAAATGAACTTATTTTGGCCGTTCAATATGTTCTTCTACGAAGGATGAAATTCGAGGATTTCTGAGAGTCCTTTCGGGAACAAGAAGGAGGTAAATGAACTGACTTTGAAGGCCAGATTCAGTATTGCGACTCTCAGGAGAGAAAAATTTCCGGCAAGCCACATGTCAACTTGTTGGAGGGAAAGCGCGTTAGACAGCCTGAGGGACACGTATTGACGATTGGGTGGAATAACGCGTTATGCGAATTGTCAGGAGAAAATTTTCCGACAAGCCACGTGTCAACTTGTGGGACAGAAAGCGCGTCAGATAGCCAGCAAGCCACGTGTCAACTTGCGAGAGGAAAAGCATGTCACACAGCCTGAGGGACACGTATTGACGATGGATGGAATAACGCGTCACGCGTGTTGTAAGGTGACGCGGCTCCACTCGATTTGCGACACGTGGTAGCTCTTCCAACCCATGCCCACGTCTAACCCAGTTTGACTAGAAGGATGTTCGACCCGATCAGTATGGTACCATGCTTCAATGTAAAGAATCTCACTTTCCAACGCACTCCTCCGATTTTGAACCCACCATTCATCAGTAGCTGACCTCTATATCTCCACACCTTCTTCAATTCTCTTCATAAGCTCACAAATTACCTTCTCATTCTCTTCCTTCTCCTTTTTTAGATAGAAACAACTCTCACTCAGCTCATTCACTTCCTTTTCTAACCTTTCAATCTCCATTTCTAAAAGCTTTCTTTTCTTTTTTTAATCTCTACTTTCTCCTTCAAAAGGCGCTCGTTCAGGAATTTCAACGTCTGCAACTGAGACTTCTCTACAAATTTATTAGTGGCAGATTTTGGTTGTTGCTCTAAATCTCTATTCTCCTTCTGATGATTTGGAAGTTTCTTTGGTTCGTTCGTCGATAGTGTGTTCAATCTAGATTCCTTCTTCGATTTTTTCGTCTCTAATATCGTGTTTTTGCAAAATCTGCTGGGTATCCCCTCGTTTCCAATGGCTTCCACCGCTTCACAACTACGGCCATCGTCTTTTTCTTCGCCATGTTCTTTCGCTTTCAGATCTTCATTTCGAGCCATCAAGAGAAGACCTTCGTTTGTTGCGTCATCCAAGGCTAGGTTGATTGTTTTTTCCACCTTTTTATCGACTCGACAATTGTTTGCAAAATGCCCCTCTGCCATAATTGTAACATTTGTCGAAGTTACAATCGTTCGCATAGTGACCATATTTGTGACATTTGTAACACTGAATGTTGGAATAAATTGATTGGCTACCTCTTCCTCGACTGTGTTCTCTTCCATGCAAAATTGCTTGGCTCGATTGTCCCTTCTTCTTATAGTATTCTTCATGACTGCTGCCTTGACAATCATGACCATTTTTACTACTTTCACGGCCAAAACCTCTACCTTCAAAATTTTGAGAGTAGAGTACCTTTTCATCTTTGATTGACGCCTTGGTTTGAAGTGCTTGATCGACTCCTTCATTTCGGTTGAGTTGTTGGTTAATGACCTTCAAATCTTCTCCAAAACCCGCGTCTCGGCTAAGATTTCTCTATTTTGGTTGAGTTGGTTTACCATAGTGTGTACATGCGTGACGTAGTCAAATACACTTTCTAACTTCTTTATTTTCATGCTCTCCAACTTTCCACGAAGAGTTTTGAGACGCACTTATTTGACTCCGTCGGTTCCTTTGAACACTTTTCCTAAAGTGTCTGACGCTTCTTTTGAAGTAGTTGCACTGGCAAGCTTCTCAAAGCCCAACACGTCAACGGCTCGGAAATACATGTATAGTGCCCCCTCATCCTTTGATCGCACCTCTTTTAACGCCTTGTGTTGTGCTGCTGTATAAACTGTGGTATCTTTTGGTTCTTCTAACTCTTCTTCGACCACCTCCCATGCATCTTGAGAACCATGAAAAGCTTTCATATGAATGTTCTAATTCTCGTAGTTTGTCTTCATTAGTCGCGGTAGCGACATTTGACCCGTCACATTCGCCATTGGCTTGATTCAAATTTGTTAAACAAAACTAATAAATTTGTGAAATAAGTCTTACACACACTAACGATAGAAGAGACAAAGAACACTGTTTATCTGAAAAAAACCTTCTATTGCTTCTCTATTTCTTTTCTTTTTCTTCTCTGCTCTACCATTTTACAATAGTAATAACAAAGGTATTTACAAGGTCTCTAAAACTAAATATAGACATAAGAATGTCATTGTTTCCTAACGGAGAAAAAGTCATTGTTCATATAAACATTCTTGGCCTTTCATCTTCAACACTCTTGGCCTTTCCCTCTAAGATTGACTCTTGATTTAAAACCCACTAAAATTCTCCAGGGCTGAATCCGATCCCTGCCACTTCCTCGCGATGAATCCCTTACGCTGATCCCCACACAAATAAATAGAGAATTTCGTGGAAATGGAGAATGAAATAGATGGTGGGGATGATGACAGGGAATGGACATCTCTACCTGTAGCCCCTGCACATGTCGTGTTCTATGGTTGTATGACATATACTATGTTATGTATATGATATGATATACGATATGTTGCATATAAGTTACGCTATGATATCATATACACTATTCTAGCACTATGAGACATTAGAAAATCATGTATTGTTAATTATTAAAAATATGAAATGAATCAAGTATTTATATCTCATAGGAACACCATTTGAAGCACGTATAGACCTTGAATTTTCATAAGTCATCTTAGGGGCATTTTGGTCATTTTACTCATAATTCTTGGTTTTGCTACTTAACGTGTTCCAATGGCTTTCAAATTTTCATAATTCATCACTCGATTCTTGTCTTAAAATTTTGCCTCAACTTCAAATTTTATAAGGGAAGCTTCCACCGACATTGAGAGCTCCAGAATCGACGTGATTTGGAGACTGAATTTTCAAGATAATTCGTTGAAAATATCCTCTCCGATCAGTGAGCTACCAACTTCGAGTTTGAATTCTTACTGTTTGATTTGATGATCTTTGAACGTTCTAGATTATATCCAAATTTGGGGAAAATCCAACCACTGGAATTTGAGATTGGAAGGACTTTATGCATACGGTCACATGGAGAAGTTTTTATTTTCAGTAGGATGGCACTTTCGTAATTATCCATATCATCAGGGTAATTTGGTAATTTGCCACTTTCAGAATATTTTATTATTAATTTTTTGGATAAATTCATAATTTTCCTAAAAATTTCTTCATCTCTTGTTGGTCATTTTTCGGTCCTTGAGCATCTTGAAATTTCCACTAGATAAGGAATTAAATATCCGAAAATTTTCTTTAAAATTGTAAAGTGACCTTTTCATCCTTTTCGCTTACACTTCCATTCCCAATACTTCTCCAAAGGCCTTAGTCCTTACAGTTTACTCATTAAGGTATAAAAATGACTTGCTTAAGACCCTTTACCCTACTTAATCCTCTTAATTTCTTTATTTGATCCTTTCGGTCTTACGTGGGTGGCTTTGCTTCATTTTTGGGGTGTTACACCTTCTTACCTCGACCGACCACCAACAAACAACTAAAAAAGAAATGTAGAAATTTAAAATAAACAGACGACTGGATTCCTTAGGACAACACCCTCTGTGACCTCATAGTTCTCGAGCAGCGCTTCTTACCTTGACCAATAGTCAACAAACAATTAAAAACTAAAGGTAGAAATCAAAAATAAGCAGACACGACTGGATGCCTTTAGACGATCCCTGCTGTTACCACATAGTTCTCGGGAAATGCTTCTATAACACCTGTTCATCGACAGCTCGATTCACATGAGTTACCACTAACATAGATATTTTGCTTAACCTATGCCCAATTAACTCAGTTGTAAGATTGTCGTTTTAAAAACATGGAGATCGTAGGTTCGACAATTTCATAGACCAAGTTTTATTAATTCTTAATAATATCTTTTCATGATACGGGGTTACAACTGGACGAACTTTAAACCTATGATACGGCCGTTCACAATTTTTCTTTAGATTTGAGTCGTTTGATATGTTCTTCAATGAAGGATGAAATTTGAGGATTTCTGAGAGTCATTTCAGGAACAAGAAGGAGGTAAATGAACTAGTTTTGGCCGTTCGATATGTTCTTTTACGAAGATGAAATTCGAGGATTTCTTAGAGTCTTTTCACAAACAAGGAGGTAAATGAACTCACTTTGAAGGCCAGATTCAGTATTTCGATTCTCATGAGAGAAAAATTTTCGGCAAGCCACGTGTCAACTTGTGGGAAGGAAAGCGCATGAGACAGCCAGCAAGCCACGTGTCAACTTGCGGGAGGGAAAGCGTGTCAAATAGCCTGAGGGACACGTATTGACGATTGGGTGGAATAACACGTCAGACACATTGTCAGGCGATAAATTCTATGGCCTATTAGCTTAGTTGGTTAGAGCGTTGTACTAATAACGTGAAGGTCGCAGTTTCAACGCCTGTGCCAATTTCTCTCATTTTTAATTATATCTTTTCATTATACGAGTTAAAACACTACGAACTTTAGAAGATAATGACTTTTTTAAGTTTATTATGCATAAAGTTACATAAACGAAACTCGATTGGCTGGATTAGGAGCTAACGATCTATAATGTGCATAAAATCTATGCCCAATTAGCTCAGTTGTAAGATTGTAGTGTTAAAAACGTAAAGGTCGTAGGTTCGACAATTACATAGGCCAAGTTTTATTAATTCTTAATAATATCTTTACATGATACGGGGTTACAACCGTACGAACATTAAACCGATGATACGGCCGTTCATAATTTTTCTTTAGATCTAAGTCGTTCGATATGTTCTTCAATGAAGGATGAAATTCGAGGATTTCTGAGAGTCCTTTCAGGAACAAGAAGGAGGTAAATGAACTCGTGGATTTCTGAGAGTTCTCAGAGTCTTTTCACGAACAAGGAGGTTAATGAACTCACTTTGAGGCCAGATTCAGTATTGCGACTCTCATGAGAGAACATTTTTCGACAAGCCATGTGTCAACTTGTGGGAAGGAAAGCGCGTTAGACAGCCGGCAAGCCACGTGTCAACTTGCGGGAGGGAAAGCGTGTCTGACAGCCTGAGAGACACGTATTGACGATTGGGTGGAATAACGGATCAAGCGCATTGTCAAGAGAGAAAATTTTCCACGTGTTAACTTGTGGGATGGAAAGCGCGTTAGATATCCAGCAAGCCACATGTCAACTTGCGGGAGGGAAAGCAACCACTTTTCAACTTGCGGGAGGGAAAGCGTGTCACGTGTCAACTTGCGGGAGGGAAAGCGGCCACGTGTCAACCTGTGGGTGGGAAAGCGTGTCATGTGTCAACTTGCGGGAGGGAAAGCGTGTCAGACAGCCTGAGGGACATGTATTGACGATTCGGTGGAATAACTCTCACTCAGCCCTTCCTTCTCTAAGCTTTCAATCTCCAATTCTAAAAGCTTTCTTTTCTTTTTCAATCTCTACTTTCTCCTTCAAAATGCGCTTGCTCAGGGATTTCAATGTCTGCAACTAAGACTTCTCCATAGATTTATCCACGGCAGATTTTGGTTGTTGCTTTAAATCTCTATTCTCCTTCTGATGATCTGGAAGTTTCTTTGTCTCATTCGCCGATTGCGTGTTCAATCCACATTCCTTCTTCAATTTTCTCATCCCCATTATTGCGATTTTGCCGAATCCGCTCTGTATCCCCTCGTTTCCAACAGTTTTCACCGCCTCACAAATACCGCCATCGTCTTTTTCTCTGTCATCTTCTTACGCTTTTAGATCTTCATTTTGAGACCAAGAGAAGACCTAAGACCTTCGTTTGTTGCGTCACCAAGGCTAGGTTGATTGTTTCTTCCACCTTTTTATCGGCTCGACAATCTTTTACAAAATGCCCCTCTACCACAATTGTAACATTTGTCGGAGTTATAATCATTTGCATAGTGCATATTTGTGACATTTATAGCACTGAATGTTGGAGTAAACGGCCGCCTCTTCCTCGATTGCGTCCTCTTCCATGCCAATTTGCTTGGCTCGGCTGTCCCTTCTTCTTATATTATTCTTCATGACTACTTCCTTGAGAACCATGACCATTTTTACTACTTTCACTGTCAAAACCTCTACCTTCAAAATTTTGAGAGTAGAGTATCTTTTAATCTTTGATTGACGCCTTTGTTTGAAGTGATTGATCAAGTGTTTCCTCCTCCTTCTTCTTACGTTGCTCGTGTTCCTCGAGAAAATCGGTTAGCTCGTCGACTGTGAATGTTGCAAGATCCTTTGACTCTACTATCGCGCATACAACATTCTCAAAGTTGTTGGTTAATGACCTTAAAATCTTCTCCAAAACCCGCGTCTCAGCTAACATTTCTCCATTTCGGTTGAGTTGGTTTACCAGAGTTTGTACATGCCTGATGTAGTCAGACACACTTTCTGACTCCTTCATCTTCATGCTCTCTAACTTTCCACGAAGAGTTTGGAGACGCACTTGCTTGACTCGGTCGATTTGTTTGAACACTTTTCCTGAAGTTTATGACGCTTCTTTTGAAGTAGTTGCATTGGCAAGCTTCTCAAAGCCCGACTCGTCAATGGCTCGGAACAACATGTATAGTGTCGCCTTATCCTTTGATCGCACCTCTTTTAACGTCTTGTTTGTGCCGCTGTATAACCCATGGTATCTTTTGGTTCTTCTAACCCTTCTTCGACCACCTCCCATGAATCTTGAGAATCGAGAAAAGCTTTCATATGAATGCTCCAATTCACGTAGTTTGTCTTCACTAGTCACGATAGCGGCATTTGATCCACATTCGCCATTAGCTTGATATATTTTGTTAACAAAAACTCATAAATTTGTGAAATAAGTCCCACACACACTAACGATAGAAGGAGACAAAGAACACTCTGAAAAAACATTCTATTTCTTCTCTGATTCTTTTCTTTTTTTACTCTGCTCTACTTTACCATTTTACGATACTAATAACAAATGTATTTATAAGGTTTTCTCAAACTAAATATAGACATAACAATGCCACTGTTCATAACCGTTAAAAAGTCATTATTCTTATAAAGATTCTTGGCGTTTCATCTTCAAAACGGTTGGCCTTACCCTCCAAGACTGACTCTTGGATTTAAATCCCACTAAAATTCTCCATGGGGAATTCGATCCCGGCCACTTCCTTGCCATGAATCCCTTACCTTGATCCCCACACAAATAAATAGAGAATTTCATGGAAATGGAGAATGAAATAGATGGTGGGGATGATGACGGGGAATGGACATCGCTACCTGTGGCCCCTGCACATGCCGTGTTTTATGATTGTATGACATATACTATGTTATGTATATGATATGATATATGATATGTTGCATACAAGTTATGCTATGATATCATATACACTATTCTAGGACTATGAGACATTAGAAAATCATGTATTGTTAATTATTAAAATATGAAATGAATCAAGTATTTATATCTCATAGGAACACTATGCTAGGAATAGATTTGAGGTATGACTAGCACCATGAATATATGTCATGCTTTGATGTTATGGGACCTCATGAATTTTGTATACCACATGCATCGAGATACTTCTATATTATGTTTCGTACACCCTATGCCTATGAAACATTAGAAAAACCATGTATTGTTAATCATGAACAGTATGACAAGAATCAAGTATGTATGTCTCATAGGAACATTATGTCGTGTTTTAATGTTAGGGATCTCATGCATTTTATATGGGAGGTGCATCGAGATACTTCCCTATTATGATTAGTACAAACACATACCTTATAATATTTATGTTCCTTATGATATTATGCTGGTCTTTTCCCTTCATGGTATTTGGTAGTGTGAGTGTGCACAAGCTCGACGAGGCAAACCCATAGAGTACTCTTATACCAACCCACCTGGTGGTCAATGTGCACATTCATGAGTCGTGTGTAGGAAAGTACAACATATTCAACTCTGCTCGGACTGAAAAGCAAAGCCCAAGCCCATGCCACAATGTATTTATGAAAGGATAGGTCCCACTATATTACACGTGATTCATATTCCGACCCTAATAGTTGGATTACTTACTGAGTATTTATTAAAGTACTCAAACCACATGCTACTCTTAATTTAAAGTAAAGGTAAGATACCCATTTACGGATGACAACGTTGCGTTCAAGGCCAAGAAACCAAAGTTAGTGTAGTTGCATTCATGTTATTTTTAGTGATCCTTAGGTTAGATCAGGGCATTGTTTTATTTTTATTTAAACTAATGTTATCTGTTTTCCACTATTGTTGTTCGTAACAATATTGTTTTAATGAGTTCATTATGAACATTTAAGTCCATAGCACCGTTTATGAAATGTTGCAAATGAATTCTTTCATGCATAACAGTAATGTCATGTATACTGTGACGATATTGTTTAATAGAAAAATAGAGTAGTTGGTTATAAGAACCCTGAATAAAAAGGGATAAAAATATGTGTCCTCTGACCAGTGTAGATATTTTTTACGGATTATCCAGAAAGTTCAATCTCAAAATCATAGTGATTCTGAAGCTCTCAATGTTTATTTAAGCTTCCCCTGTAAAGTTAAAAGTTTAGGCAATAGTTTGGAACAACAATCGAGCTCCCAATAGTAGGCAATAAGCTTTAAGATTTTGGGTCTCCTTCTCTGAGATTTCTTCAAAATTCAAGAGCAATTCTACACCATTTCTCTTCAAACTTGTTCTTACAATGCTAAAAGTGCCAAGAAATCATTCCCCCAATCCAATTCGTCGATACACAAGAATACGTCAAGCAAGAACGATACCAATTGCACCTCCAAAGAATGTTTCCATAGAAGAAAACGAGGAGAAATAACCTCAAGAACAAGCAAAATTCAAGAAAATCTATTTTGGGCTCAAATTAGGGGTAAGTTTCAAAATCTCATCTACAATCTCTTTTCCTTCTAATTAAGGATTCCTTACGCTTCAGAGCAAGAAATTACTTCTACTTCATTTTTACTAACTATGAAGCCAAGAAAATTAACTTTTTCCATGCAAAAACTACACTTATTAAAATGAACATAAACTTTCTCTTTCCTAAGCATAATCAAAAGTTACTTAACATGCTTTACATGCTCATACAAAGTCTTTGAATAAATTCAAATATCATCAAAATGTACAACAACATGCTTTCCTAAATATTCTATCAAAACGAGATTCATTAAGATAAATGTACTAGGAGCATTAGTTAACCCAGAAGGCATAACAAGTCATTCATACAATCCAACCTTAGTTTTGAAAGCTCTTTTCCATTCATCTCGTATATGCCTTCTAGTTTAATGATATCTAGATTTGAAATCAATCTTTGTAAATAGATATGAGTCATGCAATTCATCAAGCATATGTTCTAGCCTAGGAATAGGACGTCGATATTTTACAGTGATTTTGTTGATGACTCAAGAATCCACGAACATGGACTCAAGGCTTAAAATCATTTTTCATGACACATACTGACAAAGAAAAAATTTGATAAAAATGGAACAAGATTCGAAAAATAAGGACAAAAACTCGTAACACATAGAACTGACGTGACAAAGAAAAAATTGATAAAAATTGGAACGAGATTTGAAAACTAAGGACAACAACTCATAACACATGGAACTGATTGCTCGAGACGACCCTCCTCTATGACCTTAACTAACAATTTGCGATCCCCAAAAAAGGAAAAGTAATATATAGTGCAACTAAATAAGTAACCTACTTGTAGGCGGTAATCGAATCCTTGGTTTAGCGAGTTGCCATAGATTTTTCTCAAGGTTATAGAAAGTTCAAGTGTAGATTATATGTAACGACCCTAGTTTTTTAGGGACCTAGAGTGACTAGAATATGCATGCCACAATTTTCTACTTAATTTAAGGTCACTACCGTATACGTACCATAAACATTGAATGCAAAAGACTTCATTAAAATTTCATAAAACATAACCTTTATCTTAAAACACAGCCATGGACTTACGTGTTTCAAAATCATCTTTAAAACGACACCACAAAAGACTAAATAAAATGATTAAGAGTTTAAGTTAGAAACAACCTAGTCTAGCCTAAGTCTAAGAAAACAAGTACCATTACCTATGCATGTGCCATGGTCGAGAGTTGCGATGCCGTTGTCAGCCGTATGAAAAATGTAGTAGCACATGGCTTGAGTATTTAAAGAAATACTCAGTAAGTGACCACACTATCAGGGATAAATGCAACAATCACATGCAATGAAATGATGGGACCTATCTTTGGTTTCGTTTTACTTTCCCTACGGTGCTGTCCTAACGGGTAATCGTGGACGTGTACCATATACTCTACACACAGCCCATACTTGCGAGTATTGTCTCACCAGCTAGTTCGCACACCGCTGGGCCACTTTCCTTATCCGGTGGGCATACTTTAGGAGCCCCTTATGTCGGGACCTGTTAAAACTAGTAACCATCACAGCAGCGCTATGCAAGCATAACGATTGTTGTCCTGCCATTGGATGTACACGTCCTACCCTCGTTATGGGATAGGGGTATCCCCCCAGATGCATGAACACACATAATGCATGAGATCCCCCCTACTTCTACATTTATCATTAATGAACATAACCCCCCTGTCACGTTACATGCTTCATGTCATTCTCATTTTCAATTTACATTTCATACATATTCCTATCGGGGTTATGATTCCAGACAGTTTATCGTGTTTCACGTCATACAATTCATGCTATTTACATTCAAATATAAGTGACCTAACATAACGTTCTATGCTTTTAACATAACATTTCATCATATACACATCATACCATGACATATTGCATCACAATGTATCATATCATAAACAAGTCATAACGTAAATCGTAGTCATATCGTTTCCTAACTTATCATAGCCTTAACGTTCTTATACCTATCACAGACATATCATTACGTGAACGTACCTCAGTCATATCATCACAAGAACGTAAACTAACGTTATCGTTCTATCAATCCTAACGCTATCGTTCTATCAATCTATCACAAACCTATCCCTTTCTACCCGTAGCCTAATAGTATTCTTCCATCAATCTCTCTTATCCATATCACTCTAGTATGTAACCTAACCTTAATGTTTCATGAATGTATTTGACTCCTATCGTTACATTTCGTTTTGTGCATCCTTATCGTATCCTATCTCAAACATATCATTGAACACATCGTACCATAATTATTATCAAACAATTCACATATGATAACATATACATAACAAATAAGAAGCATATCGATCCACACACAATTCACACATTTCAATATATATGACACGTGCAGAACCACGGAGCACGTGTCAACAGCAAATATAACCATGCCGATAGTAAGGTCACTTACTTGGTTGCCTTAGGTTGATGTTTCGTCGTTATCCTTAATGAAAGTCCATTGAAAACCAAGTCAACCTATGTGAGTCCATGACATCAGTTTCAAGTTTGAATTTCTACAAAATTGTTTCTCTAATTTATGTTAATCTATGTGTTATACTTCGTGCGAAAGTTAGTCTTTGCTTAAGTTAGGTCTTGAAATATTTATATATGTTTCCAGATATTCTATTTTCTCTTACAGTGTTTAATACCCTTTAACATTTAATTTCGATTATATTCACAATCTTCCTTCCTTGTGTCTTACTGTGTTTCCCTTCTTTTTATTATCCCTCTCTGTTTATGATGACTTTTAATATCATTAATAAAATAAAAGGAAAACTACTAACCTCTTCAAATGCAATATCTCTTTCTAGTAAAATATCTCTTACTACCAAAACTAAATCTGAACCTTCTTGTGTTTGTTTTTGGAGGAGGGAAGAAATTGTGATATGTTAAATCTGTTCAAACCTTTCTTTATATTTTTGTTTGTTACTTTTTCAATTAGGTTAGCCATTGCTTTTAGCCAATTTAATAGATTCTATTTTCTTTCTGCTATAGATCATGACGTATCTTTCTAACATAATGACGTATCGTTCTAACTGGTAAATTGCTAAAAAAACTAAATAATTGGATGAAAGAAAAGGAGATCTGAGATATAACTTATCGAGAAACCTCGAATCTCTCTCTCATATAAATCTTGATCATCTCTATAAACCCATCTCCTATAAATTTGATGTGAAGCATTTTGTTTTCTCAAACCCAAAATTTTTCTGTTTCACGAACTATTAGGTGTGTTGAGGAGAGATTATTGGGGAGAGTGACTGTAGAGAGAAACGAGAAATAATTTTTTTTATTTACTTATTTGTTAATTTATTATTATTATTATTATTATTATTTTACATAATAATAATTATTGTTTATAATAATTTTTTTATTTGTATATTTATTTATTTATTTTATTTATTTTTTATTTTTTTGTTTTGGGCGGTTACAAAGGTATTTCAACTACGTCTCGCTTAGGTTACTTCTATATGGTTATTTACAATTTTAGGACTAGTATGTAAGATTCACTGTCAATCAACTACAGTTAGAATTTTAGGACTAGTATGTAAGACTCACTTTCAATCAACTACAGTTAGAATTTTAGGACTAGTATGTAAGACTCACTTTCAATCAACTACAGCCTGTCTACTAATTTCTTTAGCAGCATGTAACATCATATATACCAAAGGTCAGGAATACTCATTGTTCCTAACTTCTTGAGGTGTCTTAGGACTTTGTTCCTTCGACAAATGAACTCCATGCCTGAAAGGTAATAATCCTTTCTTGGAGTCCTGCATCTCTTATATCGAATCAACATTTTGTCGATGTACGATGCCTGAGATAATGCTAGTCATTTGTTCTTGCGATTCCGAACAATTTGGTTTCCAAGAACAAACTGAGCCTCTCCCAAATCTTTCATTTGGAATTGTGTCGCTAGCCAATACTTAATGTCAGTCAGAAATCTCACATCATTTCCAATGAGTAAGATATCGTCAACGTACAACACCAGGAAAGCTACTGTAGAGTTGACTATCCTTTTATAAACACAAGGTTCGTGAACATTCTGTTTAAAACCATAAGATTTGATCGCAGTATCAAACTTTATATTCAAAGATCAAGATGCTTGCTTCAACCCATAAATGGATCTTTTAAGCTTGCAAATCTTTTACTCGTGATCTGTTCAATGAATTTTTCAAGAGCTTCGAACTTGTGACGCATTAGGTAAATATAGCCATACCTTGAACTGTTCAATGAATTTTTCAAGAGCTTCGAACTTGTGACGCATTAGGTAAATATAGCCATACCTTGAATAATCATCAATAAAACTGATGAAATATTCATACCCTCCTCGTGCTTTGACATTCATTGGACCATAGAGATTTGTATGCACGAGTTCTAAGGTTTCTTTGGCTCTATAACCTTTTTCGAAAAACAATCGTTTAGTCATTTTTCCCTCAAGACAAGACTCACATGGAGGTAAAGAGTTATCTTCTAACTCATTTAGAAGTCCTCTTTTAACCAATCTTTCAATCCTATTAAGATTAATGTGGCCTAGTCTTAAGTGCCAAAGATAGGTATTAGGAGAAATCTTTTGTCGTTTATTTTGAGTTTCAGCTATTTTAAACATCTCGGTATTTAAAATGGCTTTTGTTTCGCTCGGTTTTAACATATATAAGTTGTTTTCTAGTTTTGCAAAACAAATATGAATACCTCTTTTGCAAATGAACACTTCATTAATTTCAAAAGATACTTTATACAATTTTTCTAATAAAGAAGAGATAGATATTAGATTTGTTTTCATTTCAGGAACCAAAAGTACATTATCTAATATAACGAATCTAGAAGCTAGTTTCCTGTTCCAACCCTGAGTGTTATCTCGCCATCCGCAAGCATTCTCTAGGAGCTAGTTTCCTGGTAAAAAGAACGAATATGATTAGTCACCCCTGAATCTAGTATCCAAGTTGAATTGTCATACTCTACTAAACATATTTCTACAACTAGTAAATCATATTTATCTTGTTGTGTCTTTTCGGCTTTCTTCTCAGCAAGGTATTTTGGGCAGTTTCTCTTCCAGTGCCTGTTTTCGTACTAATGGAAACATTTTCCTTTAGCTGCTTTTTGAACCTTGTGTTTGCGGTTAGTAGAAATCTTATTTTTTCCTTTACCCTTCTTCTTCATCAAAACACTCTTAGAAGTTGAAGGTCTAGAATTATTTTTGGAGGACAATCCTCGTAGTAATTTCTTGGAAATAGCAACATTTTCTTCTTCTATTTGTTCCTTGTTCGTTAAGAGGGATTGATAAGTCTGTAGCTCATTAAGAAGAGCAGTCAAGTTATATTCTATTTCGTTCATTAGCACATTTGTGCGGAACTGGAAGAAGCTCTTCGGAAGAGACATCATTATAAAACTGACTTGACTCTTCTCATCAATGACAGCTTCATTTTCTTTTGCCACATTGAAATGGACCATCATGTCCAGGACATGTTCTCTAATTGAGGTCCCTTCTTTCATTACGACAGTTGTAAATGTATTTTATGACTTCATGTTTAAGGGAGAAGGATGGTTGTCCAAACATCCCTTTTAGAGATTTCACAATCTCTTTAGCAGTACCCATAACATCGTGTTTCTTAGCCAAAACATCAGATATGCTGGCTATAATGTACACTCGGGCTTTGTCATTTTCCTTTATCCATCTACCATATGCATCCCGAACTGTTCGGTTTGCATTTGAGCAAGGGTTTGGAGAATAATCCTCAATTAAAACAAACCTTAAATCATCAATTACAAGTATTGTGTTTAGGTTTGATTTCCAAGTTGCGTAATTGTCGCGTTTAATTTCTCAGAAACGAGTGATTGTACTATTGAGTTTAGTTTCTATTAGTTATTTGACTTAATCCTAAATTATTAATTTGCAAAAACGAGTGATTGTACTATTGAATATACCGAAAAATTATTAATTTGCAACGATACTTTAATGAGTTATTGCAACTACTACCGAGGGGCAGTCAATCACTCATTCACTAAACCAAGACATTCTTGACTTTAAACACTAATCCTAGAATAACTCTTGTTCCTATAGTGTTTTTAGTTATCGCTATTTTGGTCAAGAATATACTAACTCTTAGTAATTCTTCGTAAGTGTGACCCGCCATTTTTAGACCTCAGAGATCGATCCCAACAATGCTATCGAATTAAAAAGCCAAAGTTGGGAACGGACCTAAGAAATCCTATCCATTTCTGAAGTTTGTGTTGTTTCGACTCCCATGTTACGACCCTCCGAATGGGTAGTTTCTCGAGAGCAACATGCAGGTGGAACATTCATGGTGCAACCTAGTGGTAGAGACCATAGGAGGTGTTGATATACTTCCTTCTCCCACTTACTATAAAATACTTTCTCTATTCACCTTATTATTGACTTATGCAAATATCTTCGGAATGGAGGACGCTCCCAGGGCGACGCAAGGCCGAGCATGATTCTCACAGTGTGAATTATCCAAAGAGCGTAAAAGGAAACGCTGTATCTCATATATCTTTTTCCTCCCACTAAGTATTTTAGACCATTTGGTATACTTATTACTTAGGTATATTTTGGCTAATTAAATATAACTTAAGTCTAGGTGATTTTTCTAAAACTTATATCTCTTAAGCATGCTCATAAAACTGGCTAACTAAGCTCAAGTACTGGTCCGATCTCCAGGTAGTAGGTGTTCCGTAAACCGTCAACTTAAGTAACTCTAGCCTTAGACAAGATCATGCCATGTGAGCTTTCTCATAACCGCAATTTTGTAAGACATCAACCTATTTTAACTATTATAATTGATCGTGCTCGGTTCTTAACCCTAAGTGAGCATGCACTTATCTTTATTATAGATTTTAACGTCTAACTCGTTTTATGACGTTGAAAATAACCTATAACATGTATCTAACATGCTTTATATAACAATTATATAATCATCCATTCCATGCAATAATATAACAATTTATATCTATCACTCATGGAACCCTCAACATGCATACTATACATTATAACACTTATAACATACTTGGAATGCATGAAACATGCTTAGCCTATGGTGGGATTTTAAATCTATATGACATACTTTATGCATATACATTTTCTATTTAATTAAAACATACATTCATAATGCATAATTAATTAAACACGCTAAAGTGGATTGGTTTTGGCATTTTAAAACAAACAATTAACTAAATTATTACATTAATAATTAAAAATAACTCGAACCGTTCCCGAGGATCACTAACTGGGCGAACCAACCCTTAAAAACGTTCAACTGGACTCCAAAGGCAGAAAAAACACCCGAACTGCAAATTCCATCTTCTTCTTCGGTTAAGCTTGCTATCTCTTCCATTTTCGATCAATTACAACCAAAATGGACTCTAATGACTCCATAAAAATTTCAGACCTTTCTTCATTCATTAAAACCCATACACATTAGGCTTATTACAATAATTGTATTAAATGGAAGCATAAAAAAATGCCAAATCCAAAACAATCCACTTTAGCAACCATGAAATTTCAATCATGAAATGGTACCCACCATAATCAAATTAATGTAAATAAAGTGCCTAAAACTTCTCTGATACCAATAGAAGGTTTTAATATAACACATGCGGAACCAATTTGGATCTTAGGCACTTTTAGAACATCAATTATAGTAAATAACTAGCATGTTCATAAGTATTAAAACTTAATGAGTTTGCATACTAACCTTTTCTAGTTCAAATTCCTTTTTCCTCACGAACCGGTTTCGAACCACCACTAGTGTCTTCTCCACTATCCTCCGACCTTAGAACGGGATTGTGGAATCCGGAGAACGACTTAAACTTGGGAGGGATTTTGTATATATGAAGAGAGTGTTTGTGAGAGGTTATTCTCAAGGTTTTTCACCAACAAGAAGACCTTTCATGTATTATGATCACTCTATTTATAGAGTCATGTTTACATGTTCATGCAAATTTAAGATCACCAAATTTTGACACTCGAAATTCCACTCAAATATTTGGGATTATGTGGCAAACATGCATGCTTGAGTTAACCAAATTTTGACACTCAAAATTCAACTCAAATTTGTGGGGTTTATTTGGCAAGCTTGCAAGTTTGGTTAAACCAAATTTTGACACCTCAAAATTTCACTAACATGGATTTTTCACTAACATGTTGACTTTCTTCATTTTGATTCAACAATCAATTTGAATTATTAATTTCAAATTAAAATAATATTAAATGATTAATTAAACTATTTAATTACTATTTAATATTAATTCAAATGACAATCCCAATTAATTCCGACACATATTTGATTAAGATATTAAATCTTATTTAAATATCTCAGATTCTCTCTTTTTGTTTAATTCATAAATAAAACAAAAATGCGGTTAAATATATCGTATATATGTAGCGCATTCTCCCTAATTTGAATTCAAACACTTCGAACTCACTCGTCACACTGTTCTATGGTTTAGTCCGATATGAGCTAGCAGAGGAACCTAATGGACCAATAGATCATAGGCTCCAATGATCCAAGATTAACCGGTTAAACTCATTAACCTTGTTAACCAACATTTGTTAACTACTAGAACATTCCACTATAGCCTAATAGTTGCACTCCCCTCACTATAGATATATTTCTGTTCATTTGATATAACCATGATTAGTAAGTCGATCCTTCACAGGTTGTTCGTAACTAGAGCTGGGTCAATTTACAGTTTTACCCCTATAGTTACTTCTTATTTCTTATGTCTCACTAATCCTCTAATGAACAATCGGTTTGTGATCCACTAGTAAACCGGATTCCTCTCAGGCCAATGAGAGGGTGGGGCCCCTTGTTCAAGATCAGGAGTCAGTACTTAAGGAAACTACCTCTCTTTTATCCCTAAAAGTGGGTAGGAGTGAGTTCCATCTTGCTCCCCACGTCCCCATCCATTTACCCAATCTTACCCCTGAAATAGGAGGCCTATTGAATCGGCGAACTTGAGCCACTCTCACCCATACAAATCTAAGGATAATTCCGAATAAACAAAAGTTCATGGTTAGCTCAGGATTAAGATCGAGTTACCTAGGTCATCGGATGAAAAGAAAATCAGTCTCAATAGTAAACGACATTATAAAGTGAGTGATTTTCTTCAAGGTCCGATCTTATGCAATACTCATTGCATAGGACACCCCCACTCACATGTCTCCACATGTACAATTTTAGTGATCACATTGTTTATATCATAAAAAACAAAAGTGGGCCGCATCTATAGTGTCCCCAGAATAAGGTACTCAACCTTAATCTTATGCTATAAATCATTTTGATTATATACTTGAACTTGATCAACTCTTATGTCTCTACATCTAGTTCAAGTAATCATACTATGACAAGAGTATTCTTAGTTTATTGGATTTAGATTAATGATCGTAAAGTTCACTTTATTCAATAACAATCTTACTGAATAAACAACAATAATAACTTTATTGAAAATAGAATATGTTTTTGTTTACAAACTATGAGTTTTAGAACATAAAACCCAACATTGTTATCCTTCGTGGTCTTCTACGAAAATATTATTTGGAGGTTTGAAAATCGAACATGATAGGTTTCTTGACAAATTTGAATATAGGCTCGTATTTAATTTTCGAGCTTCAACCATCTTCCTTTAGAGACGGACCAAATTGAGAAGTTGTGTTTGAGGCACCTTCAACACTTTATTTCATCACGAAACTTGTGGATATTCTAATTTAGAAGGTGCAAAAGCAGGTTTGAAGGAAAATGGTTGACTATGGCTCTCAAATTTGGAAGAAATCAGACAGGAGAAACCCAAAATCTCAAAGGTTATAACAACTCACAGTTGATGGCTCGACTTAGCTTGATTCTTGCTCCAAACGAAAGCTCCTACTTTAGGCTTTATAGAGAGAGCTTAAATCGACATTAAAAACTTCTAGATTTTCCTAAATTTTATAAAATTTATGCCATACATATTCTCTCTAATTAGTGGGCAATTGATCCCCATTTTAAATTTGGTCGTTGGATTCAATGAGTTGTCTCTTCTATAACATACTTAGAAGACAATTTGAATATGTCATGATTCAAAGATTTTATACAAAGTTACGAGGCCATTGGAATATGTCCATATTTAACCAAGATTTGGGGTGGTAAATGATCAACATACCTCTATAATAATTATAAAATGTTTTCAAGATTCTAAAAGACCTCAATTGTTAAATAAACTTTTTAAGAAACCCATTTATTACCTTAAGGGTAAGTATGCAAGATCACATAAGGAAATTAGAACGTGTTTAAGGTATGAACTCTAAGAATTTAGGAAGGTTTGATATAAGGTTGAATGTTATATCTAAGTTATTCCAACATTAATACCCACACGAGATATGAGCCTTGAATCTACTTGATTTTTTTTTAGATTATGGCCCGGACAACTTGGCAGAGTTAAGGTAGACCCTGCCAAAGACACATGAGCTACTAAGTCAGGACTTCACACTCCACAACATTTGTTTTCACACTCCACAACATTTGTTTTAGAGAGCAATAGCTCTAGTCGTTAAGAGGAAATAATGGGCACACACGACGAGATATTGAACATTAGGAGCTGATCCAGTTAGTTATTAAAAAGAAAAAAAAAACATGCATACATGTAGAAACAAGGGTTCCCTCAAGCATATGAACCAAGAAGGCAAGGTTAAAAGGTTTTCTCGGAGTTCGACATAGTTGTGTGAGTCAGAGTGATGTTGTTGGGCTCACTAATTTCCCATAGCATAAGTAATTTTTATGAATTAGATATTTAACAAGGTTTCTAAACTTGTTTTATAATAGTGTTCATATTAATTATAGGAGGCTAATCAGAAACAAAAAAGATAACAAGATGAGCACTTAAGCCAACTTGATACCTCTATATAATGAGCGTTGGTTAGTGAATCTGATGGGTACTCAAAGGTTCAACAACTTAGAGATTATGTCATGGAATTCTTTCTAGGTTTACATAAGATAACAAAAGGACACACTACCATTCGAGTAGTGATGGGCTGTTGCACTCACAAGCTTACACATATACCTTGGATAAAGTCTCGACCCTATGGGATATATGAAAAACTTTTTCATGTTTTAAAACTACGTTATTTCTTACTTTCTTGTTTTAAATTAAATGTGTAAGTCTATGGCTTCATTTGAAAATGTTTCATTTCAATGTCCCCATATGTTAATTAAGGCATGCATGCATTGACACCTCTAATTAGGGTGAGAAATTAAGGGTGTTAATGTTGGTATTAGAGCCAGACACCGAGTGGTGTACTGGGGAGAACGAATAACAGTGTATGCATTGATTTTCATTTAGTAGTTGACAAATGCATTTTGAGATCTCACATTGGTTGGAGAGGAAAATAAATCATTATTTATAAGGGTGTGAAAACCTCTCCATAGCAAATGCATTTTAAAACCTCGAGCAGAAGCTCAAAAGGAAAAGTCCAAATAGGAGAATATTTACTAGTGGTGGGCTTGGACGGTTACAAATGGTATTAGAGCCAGACATCGGGCGATGTGCTAGCGACGATGCTTGGGCTTGAAAGGGGGTGGATTGTGAGATCCCACATTGATTGGAGAAAGTAACGAGCACCAGCAAGGATACTGACTCTCGAAAGAGGATGGATTGTAAGATCCCACAACAGTTAGAGAGGGGAACATTCTTTATAAGGGAGTGAAAATTTCTCTATGCGTTTTAAAAGTGTAAGGTAATCCCGAAAACTCGAAGAAGACAATATCTGCTAGCGATGAGCTTGGGCTAGTCCAATTTGCAAAGCCACGAGCACGTGTCATCATACAACACACAATTATAACCAAATGATGGTAAGGCCACTTACTTGGTTAGCCTTCGAAGCAACTACAACCATTTGACGTTAGCTTAATGCTGGCCTCTAAATTTTAATTTTTCCTAAGAAGTCCAACAACCATAAATTAAAATTATACTATGGAAATTAACTCACCTACTTTTGCATAAAGTAATTTAAACTTACTCAAAAGTATATAAACGAACTAAACGTATGTGTGCATTAATAATTTAAACTCAATTCTAAAAATTTAACTAGCCAAAAGGTAGTCATACTAAATTAAGCTTCTGAAAAATTAAAAGAAGAAAGTGTCCGAACGTAACAAACCCAAGCCGGATCAGCCAAAATATTAACCTAGAGCCGTAAAAAAATGTATTCTTCGAATGACTTTAAACAGTCAAGTGGGCTTATAAAATGAAGTGATGGACCTCCCTTTTACCATGGGACAATACCATTAATTCTCTTAATAATATCTTTTCATGATACGGGGTTACAACACTACGAACTTTTAATATAATGTTTTAAAATGAAGTCACTGGCTAGATTAGGAGCTATTGATATGCAAGTTGCATAAAACCTTTGGCCCATTAGCTCAGTTTGTTAAAATGTCGCGTTAATTAAGTGCGAAGGTAGCACGTTTGCCACTTGGATGGGTCAACTTCATTAATTCTCAATGATATCTTTAATGATACGGGGTTAAAGCACTACAAACTTTAAAAGATAACGACCTAAAGTTTTAAGTTTATTATGAATAAAATTATGTAACCTAAACTCGATTGACTAGTTTAGGAGCTACTACTCTGCAATGAGTATAAAACTTGTGGCGTATTAGATTACTTGGTTAGAACGTCGTGTTGATAACACGAAGGTTGGATGGGCTAATTTCATGATGACTTTAAATTAGAGAGTTTTAAGTTTTATTATGCATAAAATTATGTAACCTAAACTCGATTGGCTAGATTAGAAGTAGTATTGGTTTGACACTTGCATGATTAATTTCATTCATTCTCAATAATGATATATTTAATGTTACTAGATTTAAAAGATAATGACTTAAAGTTTTAAGTTTATCATGCAAAAACTCGATTGATTAAATTAGGAGCTATGAATCTACAACATGCATAAAACCTATGGCTTATTAGCTCAGTTGGTTAGAGTTATGTGCTAATATTGTGAAGGTTGTAGGTTCAACACCTGCATGGGCTAATATCATTTATTTTAAATATTATATCTTTTCATGATACGAGTTAAAACACTACGAACTTTAAAAGATAATGACTTTTTTAAGTTTATTATGCATAAAGTTATGTAAACGAAACTCGATTGACTGGATTAGGAGCTAACGATCTATAATGTGCATAAAACTTATGCCCAATTATCTCAGTTGGTTAGATTGTTGTGTTAATAATATGAAGGTTGTAGGTTCTACAACACTACGAACTGTAATCCGATAAGACCTGCTAGGTAACCTTTCACATTCATAATTTTTCTTTAGTTGTTCGATATGTTCTTCTGTGAAGGAAGAAATTCGAAGATTTCGGAGGGTCTTTTTTGGAACAAGGAGATAAATGAACTTATTTTGGCCGTTCGATATGTTCTTCTATGAAGGATGAAATTTGAGGATTTCTTAGGGTCCTTTTAGGAACAAGACGGAGGTAAATGAACTTATTTTGGCCGTTTGATATGTTCTTCTACGAATGATGAAATTCGAGGATTTCTGAGAGTTCTTTTGGGAACAAGAAGGAGGTAAATGAACTGACTTTGAAGGCCATATTCAGTATTGTGACTCTCAGAAGAGAAAAATTTCCAGCAAGCCACATGTCAACTTATGGGAGGAAAAGCGCATTAGACAGCCTGAGGGACACGTATTGACGATTGGGTGTAATAACGCGTTATGTGCATTGTCAGGAGAGAAAATTTTTCGACAAGCCACATGTCAACTTGTGGGGCAGAAAGTGCGTCAGATAGCCAGCAAGCCACGTGTCAACTTGCGGGAGGAAAAGCATGTCAGACAGCCTGAGGGACATGTATTGACGATTGGATGGAATAACGCGCTAGGCGTGTTGTAAGGTGACGTGGCTCCACTCGATATGCGACACATGGTAGCTCTTCCAACACATGCCCACGTCAAACCCAATTTGACTAGAAGGATGTTCGACCCGATCCGTATGGTGCTACGCTTCAATGTAAAGAATTTCACTTCCCAACGCACTCCTCCGGTTTTGAACCCACCACTCATCAGTAGCTGACCTCTATCTTTCCACACCTTCTTCAATTCTCTTCATAAGCTCACAAATTACCTTCTAATTCTCTTTCTTCTACTGTTTGGGATAGAAACAACTCTCACACAGCTCAGCCACTTCCTTTTCAAACCTTTCAATCTCCATTTCTAAAAGCTTTCTTTTCTTTTTTTAATCTCTACTTTCTCCTTCAAAATGCGCTCGTTCAGGGATTTCAACGTCTGCAACTAAGACTTCTCTACAAATTTATTAGCGGTAGATTTTGGTTGTTGCTCTAAATCTCTATTCTCCTTTTGATGATTCAGAAGTTTCTTTGGCTCGTTCGCCGATCGCGTGTTCAATCCAGATTCCTTCTTTGATTTTTCGTCTCTAATATCGCGATTTTGCCAAATCCGCTGCGTATCCCCTCGTTTCCAATGGCTTCCACCGCTTCACAACTACGACCATCGTCTTTTTCTTCGCCGTGTTCTTTCGCTTTCAGATCTTCATTTTAAGCCATCAAGAGAATACCTTCGATTGTTGCGTCATCCAAGGCTAGGTTGATTGTTTTTTCCACCTTTTTATCGACTCGACAATTGTTTGCAAAAGGCGTTTCTGCCACAGTTGTAACATTTGTTGAAGTTACAATTGTTCCCATAGTGACCATATTTGTGACATTTGTAACACTGAATGTTGGAGTAAATTGATCGGCTGACTCTTCCTCGATTGCGTCCTCTTCCATGAAAATTTGCTTGGCTCGATTGTCCTTTCTTCTTATAGTATCCTTCATGACTGCTGCCTTGACAATCATGACCATTTTTACTACTTTCACGGCCAAAACCTCTACCTTCAAAATTTTGAGAGTAGAGTACCTTTTCATCTTTGATTGACGCCTTGGTTTGAAGTGCTTTATCGACTCCTTCATTTCGGTTGAGTTGTTGGTTAATGACCTTAAAATCTTCTCCAAAACTCGCGTCTCGGACATTTCTCCATTTTGGTTGAGTTGGTTTACCACAATGTGTACATGCGTGACGTAGTCAAATACAGTTTCTAACTTCTTTATCTTCATGCTCTCCAACTTGCCACGAAGTGTTTTGAGACGCACTTGTTTGACTCGGTCGATTCCTTTGAACACTTTTCTTAAAGTGTCCGACGCTTCTATTGAAGTAGTTGCACTGGAAAGCTTCTCAATGCCCGACACGTCAACAGCTCGGAACTACATGTATAGTGCCCCTCATCCTTTGATCGCACCTCTTTTAACGCCTTGTTTTGTGCTGCTGTATAATCTGTGGTATCTTTTGGTTCTTCTAACCCTTCTTCGACCACCTCCCATGCATCTTGAGAACCGAGAAAAGCTCTCATATGAATGCTCCATTCTCATAGTTTGCCTTCATTAGTCGTGGTAGCGGCATTTGACCCGTCACATTCGGCATTGGCTTGATACAAATTTGTTAAACAAAACTAATCAATTTGTGAAACAAGTCTCCCACACACTAACGATAGAAGGAGACAAAGAAAACTCTGTTTATCTGAAAAAACCTTATGTTGCTTCTCTATTTCTTATCTTATTTTCTTTGCTCTCCTTTACCATTTTACAATAGTAATAACAAATGTATTTAAGATCTTCTAAAACTAAATATAGACATAAGAATGCCATTGTTTCCTAACCCATAAAAAGTCATTGTTCATATAAAGATTCTTGGCCTTTCATCTTCAACACTCTTGACCTTTCCCTCTAAGACTGACTCTTGAATTTAAAACCCACTAAAATTCTCCATGGGGAATCCGATTCCTGCCACTTCCTTGCAATGAATCCCTTACCCTGATCCCCACACAAATAAATAGAGAATTTCGTGGAAATAGAGAATGAAATAGATGGTGGGGATGATGATAGGGAATGGACATCTCTACCTGTGGCCCCTGCACATGTCGTGTTTTATGGTTTTATGACATATACTATGTTATGTATATGATATGATATACGATATGTTGCATACAAGTTACGCTATGGTATCATATACACTATTCTAGGACTATGAGACATTAGAAAATCATGTATTGTAAATTATTAAAAATATGAAATGAATCAAGTATTTATATCTAATAGGAACACTATGCTAGGAATAGACCGGAGGTATGACTAGCATCCTAGCGCCATGAATATATGTCATGCTTTAATGTTATGGGACCTCATGCATTTTGTATACCACGTGCATCGAGATACTTCTATATTATGTTTAGTACACCCTATGCCTATGAAACATAAGAAAAACCATGTATTGTTAATCATGAACAATATGACAAGAATCAAGTATGTATGTCTCATAGGAACGTTCTGTCGTGTTTTAATTTTAGGGATCTCATGCACTTTATATGGGAGGTGCATCGGGATACTTCCCCATTATGATTAGTAAAGATACATACCTTACAATATTTAAGTTCTTTATGATATATGCGGGTCTTTTCCCTTCATGGTATTTGGTAGTGTGAGTGTGCACAAGCTCGACGAGGCAGGCCCACAGAGTACTCTTATACCAACCGACCTTATGGTCAATGTGCACATTCATGGGTCGTGTGTAGGGAAGTACAACATAGTCAACTCTGCTCGGACAGAAAAGCAAAGCCTAAGCCCATGCCACAATGTATTTATAAAAGGATATGTCCCACTATATTACACTTGATTCATATTCCGACCGTAACAATGAGATTACTTACTGAGTATTTATTAAAGTACTCAAACCACATGCTACTCTTATTTTAAAGTAAAGGTAAGATATCTATTTATGGATGACAACGTTGCGGTGTAGGCTAAGGAACCAAAGTTACGGTAGTTGCATTCATGTTATTTTTAATGATCCTTAGGTTAGATTAGGGCATTGCTTTATTTTTATTTAAACTAATGTTATCTATTTTCCACCATGTTGTTCATAACAATATTGTTTTAATGAGTTCATTATGAACATTTAAGTCCATAGCACCATTTATGAAATGTTGTAAATGAATTCTTTCATGCATAGTAGTAATGCCATGTATGCCGTGACTATATTTTTTAATAGGAAAATAGAGTAGTTGGTTATAAGAACCATGAATAAAAAGGGATAAAAATCAGTGTCCTCTGACAAGTGTAGAACCATGTAGCACAAGTTATAACCTTCCAAAGTTAGTCAGAAAACATGTTTCTCGCCTGAGTATATCTAGAAACCTTTTGTTGGGCAGCCGATTATAAAACTTTTCAGTGCCTGATTTCTTCACGAAACTTGTTGTAAATCCCATATGAAATATGTAGGAGTTGGTAGGAAGGAAAATGATTAACCATAGCCCTCGAATTTGGAAGAAATCCGAGAAAGAAAAACTCATAATCTAAGAGCTTTAAACTTGAGTTTTAGGATTTCTCATCACTCGATTCTTGTCATAAAATTTTGCCTCGACTTCAGATTTTATAAGGGATGCTTCCACCGATATTGAGAGCTCCAGAATCGACGTGATTTGGAGACTGAATTTTCTAGATAATTCGTTAAAAATATCCTCTCCGATCAGCGAGCTACCAACTTCGAGTTTGAATTCTAACTGTTGGATTTAATGATCTTTGAATGTTCTAGATGCTATCCAAATTTGGAGAAAATCCAACCACTGGAATTTGAGATTCCAAGGACTTTAAGCACGGTCACATGTAGAAGTTTTTATTTTTAGTAGGATGGCACTTTTGTAATTATCCATATCATCAGGGTAATTTGGTAATTTGCCACTTTCAGAATATTTTGTTATTATTTTTTCTGATAAATTCATAATTTTCCTAAAAATTTCTTCATCTCTTGTTGGTCATTTTTCGGTCATTGAGCATCTTGAAATTCCCACTAGATAAGGAATTAAATATCGGAAAATTTTCTTTAAAATGGTAAAGTGACCTTTTCATCCTTTTCACTTATGGTTTCATTCCCAATACTTATCCAAAGGCCTTTGTCCTTCCACTTACTCATTAGGGTGAAATGACTTGTTTAAGACCCTTTTCCTTGCTTAATCCTCTTAATTTCTTTATTTGATCCTTTCGGTCTTACGTGGGTGGCTTTGCTTCATTTTTAGAGTGTTACACCTTCTTACCTCGACCGACCACCAACAAACAACTAAAAAAAAATGTAGAAATTTAAAATAAACAGACGACTGGATTCCTTAGGACGACACCCTCTGTGACCTCATAGTTCTCGAGCAGCGCTTCTTACCTTGACCAATCGTCAACAAACAATTAAAAACTAAAGGTAGAAATAAAAAATAAACAGACATGACTGGATGCCTTTGGACGATCCTCGCTGTTACCACATAGTTCTCGAGCAATGTTTCTATAACACCTATTCATCGACAGCTCGATTCACATGAGTTACCACTAACATAGATATCTTTCTTAACCTATGCCCAATTAGCTCAGTTGTAAGATTGTCATGTTAAAAACGTGAAGGTCGTAAGGTTCGACAACTACATAGGCCAAGTTTTATTAATTCTCAATAATATCTTTTCATGATACGGGGTTACAACAGTACGAACTTTAAACCGATGATATGGTTGTTCACAATTTTTCTTTAGATCTGAGTCGTTTGATATGTTCTTCTATGAAGGATGAAATTCGAGGATTTCTGAGAGTCCTTTAAGGAACAAGAAGGAGGTTAATGAACTTATTTTAGCCATTCAATATGTTCTTTTACGAAAGATGAAATTCGAGGATTTCTCAGTCTTTTCACGAACAAGGAGGTAAATGAACTCACTTTGAAGGCCAGATTTAGTATTGTGACCCTCATGAGAGAAAATTTTTCAGCAAGCCACGTGTCAACTTGTGGGAAGGAAAGCACGTGAGATAGCTGGCAAGCCACGTGTCAACTTGCGGGAGGGAAAGCGTGTCAGACAGCCTGAGGGACACGTATTGACGATTGGGTGGAATAACGCGTCAGGCGCATTGTTAGGAGATAAAGTCTATGGTCTATTAGCTCAGTTGGTTAGAGTGTTGTGGTAGTTACGTGAAGGTCGCAGGTTCGACAATTACATATGGGCCAATTTCATTCATTTTTAATTAGATCTTTTCATGATACGAGTTAAACACTACGAACTTTAGGAGATAATGACTTTTTTAAGTTTATTATGCATAAATTTATGTAAACGAAACTCGATTGGCTGGATTAAGAGCTAACGATCTATAATGTGCATAAAATCTATGTCCAATTAGCTCAGTTGTAAGATTGTCGTGTTAAAAACGTGAAGGTCGTAGGTTCGACAATTACATACGCCAAGTTTTATTAATTCTTAATAATATTCATCCGAGGATTTCTGAAAGTCCTTTCAAGAACAAGAAGGAGGTAAATGAACTTAATTTTGCCGTTCGATATGTTCTTTTACGAAAAATGAAATTCGAGGATTTCTTAGAGTCTTTTCACGAACAAGGAGGTAAGTGAACTCATTTTGAAGGCCAGATTCAGTATTGCGACTCTCATGAGAGAAAATTTTTAGGCAAGCCACGTGTGAACTTGTGGGAAAAAAAACGCGTGAGACAGCCGACAAGCCACATGTCAACTTGCTGGAGGGAAAGCGTATCAAATATCCTGAGGGACACGTATTGACGATTGGGTGGAATAACGGGAGGGAAAGCGTATCAAACAGCCTGAGGGACTCGTATTGACGATTGGGTGGAATAACGCGTCAGACTCATTGTCAGGAGAGAAAATTTTCCACGTGTTAACTTGTGGGATGGAAAGCGCGTCAGATAGCCAGCAAGCCACGTGTCAACTTGCGGGAGGGAAAGCGTGTCATGTGTCAACTTGAGGGAGGGAAAGCGTGTTAGACAGCCTGAGGGACACGTATTGACGATTAGGTGGAATAACGCGTCAGGCGCGTTGTAAAGTTACGCAGCTTCACTCAATATGCGACATGCGATAGCTCTTCTGACCCACGTCCACGTCTAACCAAGTTTGACTAGAAGGATGTTCAACTCGATTTGTATGGTGCCACGCTTCAATATAAAGAATTTCACTTTCCAGCACGCACCTCTGGTTTTGAACCCACAACTTATCAGGAGCTTTCCTCTCTTTCTCCATACTTCTTCAATTCTTTTCACAAGCTTAGAAATTACTTTTCCATTCTCTTCCTTCTCCTGTCTGAGATAGAAAGAACTCTCACTCACCTCAGCCCTTTCTTCTCTAAGATTTCAATCTCCATTTCTAAAAGCTTTCTTTTCTTTTTCAATCTCTACTTTCTCCTTCAAAATGCGCTCGTTCAGCGATTTCAACGTCTGCAACTAAGATTTCTCCATAGATTTATCCACGGCAGATTTTGGTTGTTGCTCTAAATCTCTATTCTCCTTCTGATGATCTGGAAGTTTCTTTGGCTCGTTCGACGATCACGTGTTCAATATAGATTCCTTCTTCGATTTTCTCATCTCCAATATTGTGATTTTTCCAAATCTGCTGTGTATCCCCTCATTTCCAACGGTTTCCACCGCCTCACAACTACTGCCATCGTCTTTTTCTCCGTCATGTTCTTACGCTTTCAGATCTTCATTTTGAGCCATTAAGAGAAGACCTAAGACCTTCGTTTGTTGCATCACCAAGGCTAGGTTGATTGTTTCTTCCACCTTTTTATCGGCTAGACAATCTTTTGCAAAATGCTTCTCTACCACAATTGTAACATTTGTTGGAACTATAATCATTTGCATAGTGCATATTTGTGACATTTATAGCACTGAATGTTGGAGTAAATTGATCGGACGCCTCTTCCTCGATTGCGTCCTCTTCCATGCCAATTTGCTAGGCTCGGCTGTCCCTTCTTCTTATATTATCCTTCTTGACTACTTCCTTGAGCACCATAACCATTTTTACTATTTTCATTGTCAAAACCTCTACCTTCAAAATTTTGAGAGTAGAGTACCTTTTAATCTTTGATTTATGCCTTGGTTTGAAGTGATTGATCAAGTGTTTCCTCCTTCTTCTTCATACATTGCTCGTGTTCCTCGTTTACCACATTTCTCCATTTCAATTGAGTTGGTTTAGCATAGTTTGTACATGCGTGATGTATTCAGATACACTTTCTGACTCCATCTTCATGCTCTCCAACTTGCCATGAAGAGTTTGGAGATGCACTTGCTTGATTCGGTCGATTCCTTTGAACACTTTTCCTAAAGTTTCTGACGCTTCTTTTGAAGTAGTTGCATTAGCAAGCTTCTCAAAGCCCGACTCATCAACGGCTCGGAACAACATGTATAGTGTCGCCTTATCCTTTGATAGCACCTCTTTTGACTCACACATGCGAGCGTGAATTTTGTCTCTCGAAGTTACTCCAAGTGTTGTCAGTTGTTGTTTCCTATTAAAACCATCTCGCTTCGTTAGTAATTTACATTTCTAATTTAATTTAACGAACTTCAGAAATAAGACGTTATACTGACCTTAAAGATTTCTATTAAAGTAAAAATAAGCTTCGGAAGGGCAAGAAACATAAAGTTCGGTGTCAAAATGTCAAACCGAGCCTAATACGCAATTTTTTAGCCTAGGACTCTGAGACCCCGAGCCGAAGGAGCTGGTGTATGCAACAGTGACCCTATCGCTGAGGGACAATGCCATATGAGCAGGTTGCAAAGTGGTTCGAGGTGCAGGTCTTGAATGTTCATGTGGGCGCACAGGTCTATGTAGTGGATCCGTGGGTTGGGCTGTGTTCTGTGTATTTGGGCTTGAATGTGGGTTTTGGGCAAAGCACAGAAGAACTAGACTACTAAACTGATTGTTGGTGGGTATCTAGTTACTAAACCAAACTGGGTATGGGGTTGCTTGACTGGAATGAGGTTGTGGGTATTCGAGTTTAGGTCCGAGCAGGTGGACTTCGTCTTCTCCACTCGTTTCCATGCATTTTCCTTTCTTCATTCCTCCGTATCAAAACTCGTTGTCTACATCTTGTTTCTTCTCCTTCTTTCTCATGATGTTAACCGTCTTTGTACGTTTGATCCTACCCCTCTATCTCACTAGTGTGTTGTGTACGTTGGATCCCATGGTCGTCATCTCGACACATTTGTGCAGAGGTGCCTTGCCTTTACCTAAAAAATAAGAGCAGCGCATGTCTTGAGTATTTTAAGAAATACTCATTAAGTAACTCCACTACTTCTCTACTCACGCAAACACATGAAATCATGGTTATCATAAAATTTGATGTGCATACTTCTTTCTCTACTCACGACTTACATACACACACATTTTCTCCCATGTGAGCTCGCATACCTACCCATTGACCTGGGCTTCAACTAGAATACACTCACACTATTGGTATACCATGGAGGGAAGGGAGTGCACATAGCATTGTGGTGTGTACAATATCAACAAAGTCATAACATAATAAGCAACCTCTAATTTACCTCAAAGTAGGTAAACTTATTATTACCATTGCTAGAAGGAGGGTTTGAAGCTCCGACCTTGTGGTTAATAGCCACACGCTCTAACCAACTGAGCTATTCCAGCTAATTCTTTGTAATAGCTCAAGCCCACAACATCCTTATAAGGAATGTTTCATCCCCTCTCCAACCAACGTTGGATCTCACAATCCACTCTCCTTGGGGGCCCAACGTCCTTGCTGGCACAATGCTTGGTGACTTACTTTGATAGCTTTCGTAATAGCCCAAACCCAACGCTAACAAATATTGTCCGATTTTGCCCATTACGTATTATCATCAGCCTCACAATTCTAAAATGAGTCTACTAGGGAGAGGTTTCCACACTCTTCTAAGGAATGCTTCGTTCCCATTTCCAGCCGCTAAAAAATATTGTCCATTTTTTACCGTAACAAATCGTCGTCAGAATCACAATTTTAAAACACTCTACTAGAGATGTTTACAGACACTTATAAGTTATTATTCATTCTCCTCTCAAATCAATGCGGGATCAGAGGGCATGGGTTCAAATCCCACTTCTGACAACTCAAATAAAGGTAAAATAAAAGACATGATTTTTCAAGCATATAAGATCTATAATAACTCAACTTTCTAAGACTTCAAATCATTATTCATGACACATCCTAACAAAGAAAAAATTTCATAAAAATTGAAAGGAGAATCGAAAACTAAGGACAATAATTCGTAACACATAGAACTGACGTGACAAAGAAAAATTTGATAAAAATTGGAACGAGATTCGAAAACTAAGGACAACAACTTGTACATATAGAACTGATGGCTTGGGACGACCCTCCTCTGTGACCTTAACTAACAATTAGTGATCACCGAAAAAGGAAAAGTAATATCTAGTGCAACTAAATAAGTAACCTACTTGTAGGCGATAACCGAGTCCTTGATCGAGCGAGTTGCCACAGGTTTTTCTTTAGGTTATAGAATGTTTAGGTGTAGATTATATGTAACGACCCTAGTTTTCTAGGGACCTAGAGTCACTAGAACATGCATGATGTAACTGCTTTATGCTAAAATATTTTTTACATTATGTTTTTTTATTGAAGCTACCCCTAAAAACTACACAATATTATTATTAAGAATGCTAGATTAAGACTGTAACAATGTTAGGAATCACGAACCTACATAATTATATGACATTGTCCACTTTGATTGGAGGGTTAAATTTTTCAACATACTAAAATGGAATGATTCATTCCCATTGATAAAAAGAGAGATGAACCTCCGACCTTATGGTTAACAATCATACGCTCTAACCAACTGAACTATTCCAACAAATTATGAGTATTAGCCAAGATATTGTCTACTTTGACTCATTACATATCGTTGACAACCTCACAGTTTTAAAACACGTCTAATAGTAAGAGATTTTCACATGCTTATAAAAAATGTTTCATCCCCTCCACAACCGACGTGGGATCTCACAATCCACCCCCTTGTGTTCCCAGCAACCTCGTTGGCACACCACCCAATGATTAACTCTAATACAATTTGTTACAAACCAAGTCCACCTCTGATATTGTCTACTTTGGCTAATTACGTATCACCATCAGCCTCACGATTTTAAAATATGTCTACTAGGGATAGATATCCACAACCTTACAGTTACTGTTTTCTGTCCGTCTACAATTGCTAGCAGATATTGTTTGTTTTGGCATGTTACGTATTGTCGTAAGTTTAAAAGTTTTAAAATGCATCTTTAAGAGAGAGGTTTCCACACCCTTATAAGGAATGCTTCATTTCACTCTTCAACCAATGTTAGGTCTCATAAGGAATAGTTAAGATGGTTGAGTGGTTGAAGGCTTTAGGGCTCAAGTTTTGGTCCTTGTGAGGGCGTGGGTTGAAATCCAACTTTTGACAACTTAGAAAGGTTTTGTTTTATAAAGTGCTAAATGAATTCATTCCTATTAGCAGGACCTCCGACCTTGTTGTTAAAGGCAAATATCACCATCAACCGAACAATTCTAAAACGAGCCAACTAGGGACTCGGGAGAGGTTTTCACATCTTTATAAGGATTGTTTTGTTCTCATTTCCAACCGCTAAAAATATATTGTCCATTTTTTCCCGTTATATATCGCCGTTAAAATAATAATTTAAAATCATGTTTATTAGAGAGATGTTTAAAGACTCTTATAAGTTATACTTCATTCTCTTCTCTAACCAATGCGGAATCAGAGAGTGTGCGTTCAAATCCCACTTTTGACAACTCAAATAAAATAGTATTGTTCAAGTTTACCCTTACGCCTGAATCTCAAGGACACTCTGATTTTCTGTACTACCTGAGTGCATCTGTACTACCTGAGTGCATAGCAAATGATGATTTGTGAGCCTCTGTCAATGTCTTGTTCCTTAATAACCCCACTGCTGGAATACATAGGCTCTTTAATTCATCCATTAGACACTGGCGTCCTTGATATAACTGTCCATCATCTTAGAATTTTGAGAAACTGTCCACTAGAACCTCTATTAACTGATTCATAATTACCTATGTTAAAAAAAAATCAGCTTTGAAAAGGTAAAAAATGTAAAGGTTCGTGTAAAAACTGTCAAATAAAGCCAAATATGTTGTTTTTTAGCCTAAAATTCTGAGAAGCTAAGCCGAAGGGGCCGATGTATGCAGTAGTAACCCTGTCGTTGAGGGACATTGACACATGAGCAAGTCGCAAAGTGGGTCGAGGCACGGGTCTTGAATGTTCATGTGGGCACACAAGTTGGCGTAGTGGATCATTGGTTAGACCGTGTTCTGTGTATTTTTTGTTTGAATGTGGGTTTTTGGGCCAAGCACAGAGGAACTAGACTAGTGGACTAGTTGCTAGTTGGTATCTGATTGCATTTTTGGGTCGAAGCTTTGTATTTTAGGTTACTGGAGCAAACTAGGTATGGGGTTGCTTGGCTATAATGAGGTTGCAGGTATTCGAGTTTGGGTCCGACCAGGTGGACTTCATCTTCTCCATCCCTCACATCGGTTAGGGTTGCCTGTGGGTTTTGGGTCGTGAGTCGGATCTCGTGTCGGACTTCATTTCCCTTACCCCGATTACTAGAGAATTTTTCGACGACTCTCTCTCCTCGGTCACGTCGTTTCAATGTCCTTTATCCTCCATTTTTGAGTCTCCTCCTCCCCCTAATCTCGTTTATGGTGTTTGTTTGGTTCATAAGGGCGTAAACACTCAGATCTGAGAGGGTTCGAAAATCCAACGTTCTGTCTTCCTTACCCAATCTCGGGCCTAAAACTTTATTCGACTTTGCTCCGCAACTTCTGTTTAGCGCTTTCGACTCAGGATACCGTTTTTTAACCATGTGTGACATTTTTAGACCCAATCCTGCAATTGGTTACCACTTGAAGTCGGTTTTGATATTTCAAGGTTTTGAGATTAGTACGATCATTGTTTCAAAAACCTAAAATATTATAAGAAAAATGATAGGTTTACTTACATATAGTAGCTAAACGAGGTCGTTTGATCTGTGCTAATTCGGTGTCGTTAACTCACATAGGTTTACTTTGATTTTAAAGGGCAAAATTGAACTAGCTTCAAGTATGATTTAGGGACTTCAACTTAGCTATCTTGGTAAGTGACTTCACAACTATCCAAAGTTTGCTTGACTTATCTGAGTGCTAAGGAATGGTGGGTTTTGTTTTAATGGTGATTTTGAGGTTAGTGAGGAGGAAAAACATTAAGGATATAGAGATTGTGTCTGAAAGAGGAGAGAGTTTTGATACTGTTTGGATTGAGAAAAGTAGACTGCCTTCTTCTTCAATGGTAAGAACACAACCAGCTCTTGAAAATAGTTACCTTCCTTGATTCTTTTTCTTCTTAGTTGTTGCGACGTTTTCGTCACTGTGCGAAACGTGTAAGGAGAGAAAGAACGTTTAGACGAACGATATAATCAGTATAATTTTTTACTCTTGAAGTGTAAAGTTGTCGGAACGATTCTTTTATTAACTTCTCTGGGTCATATTAAAAGATAAATGAATACTACTATGGATGATCTCATGGATAAACACCAAGACCGAAGATGAAGAGTTATTGGGCTCTCGATCATGGCTACAACAAGCTTGGGTACCATATTTAAGAACAGTAGGATATCTTTAGAAAAATTAGTAATAAATTTGAATTGCAATAAGCATATTTTACTCATAGAACTCATGTCATACAATATATTTGAATCAAATTAACTTAAACAAACTTTGGCCTTCGCCTACAAACTCAAACAATATAATTGTTGTATGTCTATTTACTTTTTTGACGTAGTTTATTTTTATTGTATTAAGAATACGAATCAAAATCCATATGATAAAGAGTAGAAATAATTTGGGTAAGAAATTAACTTCCATTAACTCAAACATGGATTTTTCCATTAAATGAAGTCAAATTTTGATTCAACCATTAATTTGAACTATTAATTTCAAATTAAAGTAATATTAAATGATTAATTAAACTATTTAATTAATATTAAATATTAATTCAAATGCTAATCCCAATCAATTCCGACACATATTTGATAAAGATATTTAAATCTTATTTAAAATCTCAGATTCTCTCTTTTTGTTTAATTCGTAAATAAAACAAAAATGTGGTTAAATATATTGAATATATATAGTGCATATTCCCTAATTTGAATTCGAACACTTCGAACTCACTCGTCACATTGTTCTATGGTTTAGTTCGATATGAGTTAGAAGAGGGACCTAATGGACCTATAGATCATGGGCTCCAACGATCCAAGATTAACCGGTTTAACTCATTAACCTTGTTAACTAACATTCGTTAACTACTAGAACACTCCACTATAGCCTAGTAGTTGCACTCCCCTCATTATAGATATATTTCTGTCCATTTGATATAACCACGATTAGTAAGTTGATCCTTCACAGGTTGTTCGTAATTATAGATGGGTCAATTTACCATTTTACCCCTGAAGTTACTTTTTGTTCCTTATGTCTCACTGATCCTCTAATGAACAATTTGTTTGTGGTTTAACAAGTAAACCGAATCCCTCTCAGGGCAATGAGAGGGTGGAGCCCCTTGTTCAAGACATGAAGTCAGTGCTTAAGGGAACTACCTCTCTTCCATCCTTAAAAGTGGGTAGGAGTGAATTCCATCTTGCACCCCATGTCTCCAGCCATTCACCCAATCTTACCCCTGAAATGGGAGGCCTATTGAGTCGGCGAACTTGAGCCACTCTCACCTATGCAAATCTAAGGATAATTCCGAACAAACAGGAGTTCATGGTTAGCTCAGGAGTAAAATCGAGTTATCTAGGTCATCGAATGAAAAGAAAATTAGTCTCAGCAGTAAGCGACATTATAAAGTGAGAGTGATTTTCTTCATGGTCCGATCTTATGCAATACTCATTGCAAAGGACGCCACCACTCACATGTCTCCACATGTATAATTTAGTAATCACATTGTTTATGTCATATACAAAAGTGGGCTGCATCCATATTGTCCCTATGATAAGGTACTCAGCCTTATCCCTGTACTATAGATCATTTTGACTATATACTTGAACTTGATCCACTCTTATGTCTCTACATATAGTTCAAGTAATCATACTATAGTCAGAGTGTTCTTAGTTTATTGGATTTAGATTAATAATCGTAAAGTTCATTTTATTCAATAACAATATTTATTGAATAAACAACAATAATAACTTTGTTGAAAATAGAATATGTTTTTGTTTACAAACTATGAGTTTTAGGACATAAAACCCAACAACAGTCTTAACTACGTTCATGGCTTCATGAGTTCCTAGCAAAGTAGTCTTAACCCGCATCTAATGGCTTGCCCTCCGATATCGTCCGCTAACCTATTCCCAAGGCTTCATGCATTTCAAGCAGCATAGTCTGAAAACCAACATCCAAGACTTCTTAAGTTCCAGGAGATGTAGTCTAATCCTGCATCAAGGGTTTGCGCTATGATACAGTCTGAACACCGAAGCTCAAGGCTTCATGCGTTCCAAGCAACGTAGTCTAAGTCATGAGCACGTTGTACCGTGGGAGGTCTTAAGTTTTATTCTCATTTAATTCCTAGTTTCTTTTACTTAGATCATTTGTAAGTTACTAAGATACTTCAACTACCTCTCCTTTGGTTACTTCTATATGGTTATTTAGAATTTTAGGACTAGTATGTAAGACTCACTCTCAATCGATTACTGTCCGTCTACTAATTTCTTTAGCAGCATGTAACATCATATATACCAAAGGATAGGAATACACATTGTTCCTAACTTAGCACACACCGCGTCGGTCAGGAACTCTGCGAGGATTAGTAGACTACAATACACATATTTTAAATCTTCCGATAATTTGTTTTGCGATAAATGAAAATGCAGCAAAAATGAAAATCAATATTTGGTTTACCATGGTTAGAAGAAATATCTCTCTGAAAGCACAAAATATTATGGACAAGGTCAACTAAATTGACAAGCATTGAAAGACCTTGATAGCATTTCCGACGCTTGCCTATTGTGTATGTATGTTACGTTACAAAATTTAGTGCATTTAGAGATATTTTTGCCCGCCATAATCTAGCTTTGTAGCCCCAAAGCCCCCCATCTCCCTTATATTTCTTCCTCCCCATTTTCTTCCCTACTCCTTCATTAGCACCCTCTTTCTTCAATTTTTTGTGTTTTTCTCGGCTATCCATTTTCAGTGTTGGAGGGAATTTGCTACTTTTTGGATTTTCTCTCTTTTTAAATATCTCTTTGTTTCTTTTGTTCATAAATTATGTTGTCAATTTAGGTTCATTTTGATGGTGTTATTATAGCACGTGAGGAAGCAATTTGAATCTTAGGCACTCTAAGTACATCAATTATAGTAAATTAGCTAGCATGTTCAAAAACATTGAAACTCAATGAGTTTGAATACTGATCTTTTGTAGTTCAAATTCATTTTTCCTCACGAATGGTTTCGAACCACCACTAGTGTCTTTTCTACTATTCTCCGATCTTGGAACAGGATTGTGGAATCCGGTGAGTGATGAAACTTGATAGAAATTTAGTATAGGTAAATAGAGAGTTTTGAGAGATTTTTTCAAAGTTTTTGAAGAAGAATTTTCATGTACATTGATCACTCTATTTATAGAGTCATATTTGCATATTCATGCAAATTTGAGATTACCAAATTTTGACACTCAAAATTCCACTCTAATTTGTGGATTATGTGGCAAGCATGCAAGTTTGAGTTAACCAAATTTTGACACTCAAAATTCCACTAAAATTTGTGGGATTATGTGGCAAACATGCAAGTTTGGTTAAACCATATATTGACCACCAATATTCCACTAACTCAAACATGGATTTTTTCATTAGGTGGAGTAAACATTTTGACTTTCTTTATTTAAATTCAACAATTAATTTCAAATCAAAATAATATTAAATGATTGATTAAACAATTTAATTAATATTTAACATTAAATAAAATGTCAATTCCAATTAATTCGAGCCCATATTGATTATCTATCGCTATTCATAATTAAAATATTTAAATCTTATTTAAATATCTCAAATTCTCTCTTTTTGTTCAATTCATAACTAAAAAAAATGAGGTTAAATATATCGTATATATTTAGCGTGTATTCCCTAATTCTAATTCGAACCCTTCGAACTCACTCGTCACACTGTTCTAAGGTTTTGTTCGATATGAGCTAGCAGAGGGACCTAATGGACCTACATTTCATGGGCTCCAACGATCCGAGGTTAACCGGCTAAACTCATTAACCTTGTTAACCAACATTCGTTCACTACTAGGACACTCCATTGCAGTCTAGTTGTTGCACTCCCCTCACTATAAATATATTTCTGTCCATTTGATATAACCATGATTAGTAAGTCGATCCTTCACAAGTTGATCGTAACTAGAGCTGGGTCAATTTACAGTTTTACCCCTAAAGTTACTTTTTGTTCCTTAAGTCCCACTGATCCTCTAATGAACAATTGGTTTGTGGTTCAACCACCAAACCGAATCCCTCTCAGGCCAATGAGAGGGTGGGGCTCCTTGTTCATGACTTGGAGTTAGTACTTAAGGGAACAACCTCTCTACTATCCCTAAAATTGGGTAGGAGTGAATTCCATCGTACACCCTATGTCCTTAACTAGTCACCCAGTCTTACCCTTAAAATGGGAGGCTTATTGAGTAAGCGAACTCGGGCCACTCTCACCCATGCAAATCTAAGGATAATTTTGAATAAACAGGAGTTCATAGTTAGCTCAGGATTAAGATCGAGTTACCTGGGTCATAAATGAAAAAATCAGTCTCAATAGTAAACGACATTATAAAGTGAGAGAGGTTTTCTTCATTGTCCGATCTTATGCAATACTCATTGCATAGGACGCTCCCACTCACATGTCTCCAGATGTACAATTTAGTGATCACATTGTTTATATCATATACAAAATTGGGTCGCTTCCATAGTGTCCCCAAAATAAGGTACTCAGCCTTATCCCTGTACTATAAACTCTTTTGACCATATACTTGAACTTGATCAACTCTTATGTCTCTACATATAGTTCAACTAATCATACTATAGCCAGAGTGTTCTTAGTTTATTTGATTTAGATTAATGATCATAACATTCACTTTATTCAATAGCAATCTTTACTAAATATACATCAATAATAACTTTATTGAAAACAGAATATGTTTTTGTTTACAAACTATGAGTTTTAAGACGTAAAACCGAACACATTTGGGGTATGCCCAAATAAAAAAAAAAAAGCTTCAATTCAGGTTTAACACTCGGAGATCAATATAGGTACTATCAATATACTTCAAACACCTTAAAAGGGATACCTAAAATCAATTCGGCTCAAAGTTGCATTTACATTTTATTTCAACGACCCGAAGCTACCCCTAAAAATTACTAAAACATTATAACTCAATTCATGGGTTTTGATCCAGTAGAAAAGGTTGGACGATAATATTACCTATGAAATCTCATCGAGAATGCTTGATTAAGACTAAGTAACAACTTTAGAAAACTCAAAGATACCCCGAAAATGAACTAAAAAATTATAATTCACTGAAAATTATTAAAACATTATAACTCAATTCAAAGGTTTTGATTCAATAGAAAAGGATGGATAATCTTACCCATGAAATCTCATCAAGAATGCTTGATGATTAGAAATCACGAACCTCCATAATAGTATGATATTGCCCACGTTCAAAAATAAGTTCTAATTGTTTTACTTTTGGTTCCATAAAAGGCAATACACCCTAGACATCACACCAATAGAAATAGTAATTCTTACGTATAACAATAAGCAGTAAGGATGGCCTATTGGCTTGTTGGCTTCATTCCCCTTTCCACACCCTATTGGCTTGTTGAGTGGGCATCATCGTATTGCCTGAAATGATTCTCACATAGGCTTGTAGTGGGATTTATTTGAGTTATCAGTGCTACTAGAGGTGCGCAGCCTGAGGTAGCACAACTTAAGGTGCGTCCGCCCTAGTCACTAAACCTTCACGAGGTGGGCTATCTTCACCTCCACCTTTTCCTCTACCTCTAATACAGGGTCATTGAAAAATAAACGGATTCGTTCTGTCGCCAATCTCTTACAAGATCAATTCGGATTGGCTCTAGTTCGTTTAGAAAATATGGTTAGAGGAACTATATGTGGAGCAATTAGACATAAATTGATACCGACTCCTCAGAATTTGGTAACTTCAACTCCATTAACAACCACGTTTGAATCTTTTTTCGGATTACACGCATTATCTCAAGTTTTAGATCGAACTAATCCATTGACACAAATAGTTCATGGGAGAAAATTGAGTTATTTGGGCCCAGGAGGATTGACAGGGCGAACTGCTAGTTTTCGGATACGAGATATCCATCCTAGTCATTATGGACGCATTTGCCCAATTGACACGTCTGAAGGAATTAATGTTGGACTTATTGGATCATTAGCAATTCATGCAAGGATTGGTCATTGGGGATCTCTAGAAACTTTATTTTATGAAATTTCTGAGAGATCAAAAAAAGTGCGGATGCTTTATTTACCACAAGTCGAGATGAATACTATATGGTAGCGACAGGAAATTCTTTGGCACTGAATCCAGGTATTCAGGAAGAACAGATTGTTCCAGCTCGATACCGTCAAGAATTCTTGACTATTGAATGGGAACAAGTTCATCTTCGAAGTATTTTTCCCTTCCAATATTTTTCTATTGGAGCTTCCCTCATTCCTTTTATAGAACATAATGATGCGAATCGTGCTTTAATGAGTTCTAATATGCAACGTACGTCACTTCTTCTATCCCACTCCCCTCCCTATCTCTCTCGACCCATTCACCGGAGTATGTTGGGCTGGAATGCCTCTATTCCTATCCCATCCTTAATTTATGATCTCTGGGCTTTCCCGCTATCAGTCCCAGTGCAAAAGCATATGAATGCGGAAGACTGACTTCTTTCCCTCCTCAAATTGATAGGGGTAGGAATTCCTTGAAGAGTCCTCGAAGGGCATTTTGTCATCAATGGAGAAGCATGCGTGATACGGATACTCCTTTATGTGGCATGATGCTAAAACCAATATATAATTTCTTAAGTCTATATCTCTCTAACATAAATTGCATCATATCACATATAATCACAACATATAATTTAGTACACATGACATATTCATAAAAATACAACTAGGTAGAACATAAATCATATAGTTAGAACTCTACATATTTGATGCTAAATTACATTCAATATTAGTAAAAAAAAAAAAAGTACATGCAATTAAAGACATTTATTTATCTTATCTTATACCAGACATACCTGATGGTGACAGGACATTGATGGTAAAATCATGGAATGTGGCAAGCCTATCTCGTAGGCAAGTCTACCGTATCTAGAACCTAGAGCTCTGATACCAACGGTAACGACCCTAGATTTCTATTAGCCTAAAGTTGCCACCGTCATCATATCCTATGCTCTTATATGAAATTAAGCATTTAAACTTCATCTTAAAATAGTGTCATGGACTTACTCATTTGAAAGCATCTTTAAAACAACATAAAAAAAATAGTAACTAAAACAATTGAAACATTAAAGTAAAAATGTCCTATACTAACCTATAGGGGCGTTTTGCCCTTACCTGAAATAGAAGTAGCACAAGACTTTAGTATTTTAAGGAACGAATGATCTTAGGAACCTATTATTAAAAATATCATAGTGGTGGCCTCGTCTAGAAAAAATTGAATGTGTAGTACTTCCATACACATGACTCACACGGGTGAGCGTGGATCTCCAGACGGTTCGCACCCTCTGGACCGATCATAGTCGAGTTAACTGTTTGTAGTGACGTTTGGAGGTCAGCAGACCCCTGAGTTTCATGCAAGACATGATGATTTTCTCATCGTAGTGTACGCATCCGTACTCATCATCATAAATGGGAAGTAACTTGATGTATATGTATACACAAAATACATGAAGTCCCTATGGTTTTTCATCTTTAGAACATCTTTATGACCTAACCCTATATACACTTCACATATTATTCTAAGTAATATGCATGCCTTGCCCTTTATACGTTCATCATCATTAACATTGGCTAGGGTTGTATCTTAGAAAAACTCAATCTCATAGTGCATCATGGCATTTAATACATGTACCACGTCTTAATACGAAATAATGTCATATTAATCAATCTTATAATCTACCATCTTACATCGTCATGTTATCATGCATGATCATCATCATATCATCATGATACAACGTCATCATATAAGGTCTCAAATGTTCATGTGGGTGCACAGGTCTGTGTAGTGGATCCGTGGGTTGGGCTGTGTTCTGTGCATTTGGGCTTGAATGTGGGTTTTTATAAAGCACAGAGGAACTAGACTACTGGACTGGTTGTTGGTGGGTATTAGGTTGTTGTGTTGGGTTTCTAGTTACTATACCAAACTAGGTATGGGGTTGCTTGACTAGAATGAGGTTGCGGGTATTCGAGTTTGGGTCCGAGCAGGTGGACTTCGTCTTCTCCACTCGTTTCCACGCATTTTCCTTTCTTCATTCCTTCGTATCAAAACTCGTTGTCTACATCCTATTTCTTCTCCTTCTTTCTCATGGTGTTAACCGTCTTTGGAAGTTTGATCCTACCCCTATCTCACTAGTGTTTCGGGTAGAATTTGATGTGCAGTACTTCTCTACTCACAACTTATATACACAAACATTAACTTGGGCTTCAACTAGCATACGCTAGTAAGCTTATTCTCACAGCTGAGCTCACAATTAATCAAACAAGTCACCTCTAATTTACCTTCAATTCATGGTAAGCTTATTCCCAACACTAGAAGGAGGGTTTGAACCTTTGACCTTGTGGTTAACAACCACACACTCTGACTAACTGTGTTATTCGAGGTAATTATTTGTAATAGCTCAAGACCACCACACCCTTATAAGGAATGTTTCATCTCCTCTCCAACCAATGTTGGATCTCACAATCCACTCTCCTTGGGGGCCAGCGTCTTCACTGGCACACCGCTTTGTGACTAACTTTGATAGCTTTTGTATTAGCCCAAACCCACCGCTAACAAATATTGTCCGCTTTTGCCTATTACGTATCGTCATCAGTCTCACAATTCTAAAACGAGTCTATTAGGGAGAGGTTTCCACACTCTTCTAAGAAATGTTTCGTTCCCATTTCTAGCTGCTAAAAAATATTGTCCATTTTTGCTCGTAACAAATTGTCGTCAGAATCACAGTTCCACAACACACTACTAGAGAGATGTTTACAGACACTCATGAGTTATTCTTCATTCTCCTCTCAAACCGATGCATGATCTAAGAAATCCCACGTCTGACAACTCAAATAAAGGTAAAATAAAAATACAATTGTCACGACATGATTTTCCAAGCATCTAAGAAATTTAGTGTTCTTCAAGTTTACCCTGACGCCCGAATCTCAAGGACACTGTGATTTTCTGTACCGCCTGGGTGCATAACAAATGGTGAGTTGTGAGCCTCCAACAATATCTCATTCCTTAATTCCTCCATTGTTGGAATATATAGGCGTCCTTGACATAACCTTTCAAAGAAACTGTCTACTCAACCTATTACATATTTGCCAACTCACCTATTGCAATTTGAATCGGTAGTGGGGAAATGGTAAGAGCCTAACTAAATTACCTCATTTCTTGTATGCCTAGAAGAGTTAAACTGTGTGGCACCAATGGTCCGGAATAGCTTAGATAAGCTAAATAGGGCACAACTGTAATAACTCAATTTTAAAGACTTCAAAGCACAACTATAATAACTCAATTTTCAAGACTTCAAATCCATTATTCATGACAAGTCGTGACACAGAAAAAATTTCATAAAAATTGGAACGAAATCCGAAAACTAAGGACAACAACGAAATCCGAAAACTAAGGACAACAACTCGTAACACATAGAACTGACGTGACAAAGAAAAAATTTGATACAAATTGGAACGACATTCGAAAACTATGGACAACAACTCGTACACATTGAACGGACGGCTATGGACAACTACATAAGTAACCTACTTGTAGGTGGTAATCGAATCCTTGATCTAGGGAGTTGCCACGGGTTTTTCTCTAGGTTATAGAAAGTTCACGTGTAGATTATGTTTTTGTATTGAAGCTACCCCTAAAAAGAACACAATATTATTATTAAGAATGCTAGATTAAGACTATGTAACAATGATAGGAATCATGAACCTACATAATTATATGACATTGTCCACTTTTGTTGGAGGGTTAAATTTTGACACATACTAAAATGGAATGATTGATTCCCATTGCTAAAACGAGAGATGAACCTCGGACCTTATGGTTAATCATACGCTCTAACCAATTGAACTATTCCAACAAATTATGAGTATTAGCCTAGATATTGTCTACTTTGACTCATTACATATCGTCGTCAACCTCACGGTTTTAAAACATGTCTAATAGTAAGAGATTTCCACATGCTTATAAGAAATGTTTCATCCCCTCTCCAACCGACATGGGATCTCACAATCCACCCCTTTGTGTTCCCGACAATCTCGTTGGCACACCACCCAATGACTGGCTTTAATACAATTTGTTACAAACCAAGTCTACCTCTATCAGATACTGTCTACTTTGGCTAATTACGTATCACCATCAATCTCACAATTTTAAAATATGTCTAGTAGAAAGAGATATCCACAACCTTATAGTTAATGTTTGGTTCCCATCTCCAATTGCTAGCCGATATTGTTTGTTTTGGCCTGTTACGTGTCGTCGTAAGTTTAAAAGTTTTAAAACGCGTCTTTTAGGGAGAGGTCTCCACACCCTTATAAGGAATGCTTCATTCCAACCAATGTTAAGTTTTATAATAAATTGTTAGGATGGCTGAGTGGTTGAAGGTGTTAGGACGTCGTTTTTGTCCTTGTGTGAGTTGAAATCCCACTTTTTAAAAAAGATTCAAAATTTCTACTCAAAAGATGTTTTCCACTTCCTTAAGGAATGAACTAATTCCTATTAGTAGAATGTCCGACCTTGTTGTTAAAGGCTCTAACCAACCTAGTTATTACAGCTAAGAGCTGTTCCAACTAATCATTTGTAATAGCTCAAGGCCACCACCATTAGTAAATATATTCAGCCTTGGCTCGTTACGTATTATTGTCAACTTCACGGTTTTAGAATGCATCTATTAAGGAGTGGTTTTCACATCCTTATGAGGGATGTTTCTTCCCCACTCCAACCTACGTTTAATCTCACAATCCATCTGTTTTGTCCATTACATATCACCATCAACCGAACAATTCTAAAACGAGTCTACTAGGGAGAGGTTTCTACATCCTTATAAGGAATGTTTCATTCCCTTTTCCAAAGGCTAAAAAATATTGTCCATTATTTCCCGTTATATCGCGGTTAGAATCACAATTTTAAATCACGTCTACTAGAGAGATGTTTAAAGACTCTTATAAGTTATACTTCATTCCCCTCTCCAACCAATGCGGGATCGAGGGTGTGTGTTCAGATCCCACTTCTAACAACTCAAATAAAGGTAAAATAAAAATACAATAGCTTATCATTATTGAAATCAATTGAACACATTAGAGATTTAAAATGGCCACGACATGATTTTCCAAGCTTCTACAAAGTTAATATTGTTCAAGTTTACTCTTAGGCTCGAATCTCAAGGACACTCTGATTTTTTGTACTACCTAAGTGCATAGCAAATGATGAGTTGTGAGCCTTTGTCAATATCTTATTCCTTAATTCTCCCACGGCTGGAATACATAGCCTCCTTAATTCCTTCATTACTGGAATACATTGGCGTCCTTGACATAACTGTCTTTCATCTTAGGATTTAGAGAAACTATCCACTAGGTCCTCTATTCACTGACTCATAATAACCTATATTAAAAAAATTAAGCTTCAGAAAGGTAAAAAATGTAAGGGTTGGTGTTAAAAATGTCAAATCGAGCCAAATATGTCATTTTTTAGCCTATAATTTTGAGAAGCTGAGCCGAAGGGGCTGGTGTATGCAGTAGTGACCTTGTTGTTGAGGGACATTCACACATGAGCAGGTCGCGAAGTGGGTCGAGGCACAAGTCTTGAATGTTCATGTGGGAACACAGGTTTATGTAGTGGATAATGGGTTGGGTTGTGTGCTGCGTATTTTTGGTTTGAATGTGGGTTTTTGGGCCAAGCACAGAGGAACCAGACTATTGGACTGGTTGCTAGTGGGTATCTGATTGCATTGTTGAACTGAAGCTTTGTATTTTATGTTACTAGATCAAACTAGGTATGGGGTTGCTTGGCTATAATGAGGTTGCGGGTATTCGAGTTTGGGTCCGACTAGGTGGACTTCATCTTCTCGACACCTCACCTCGATTAGGGTTTCCTGTGGGTTTTGGGTTGTGAGTTGGATCTCGGGTTGGACTTCGTCTCCCTCACCCCGATTACTAGAGAATTTTTCGGTGACTCTCTCTCTCCTTAGTCAAGTCGTTTCGACGTCCTTTTTCCTCTTTCCTCCATTTTCGAGTCTCCTCCTCCCCCTAATCCCGTTTATGATGTTTGTTTGGTTCGTAAGGGCCTAAACTCTCAAATCTTAGAGGGTTCAAACATCCAACGTTCTGACTTCCTTACCCAATCTCGGGCCTAAAATTTTATTCGACTTTGCTCCACGACTTTTGTTTGGCGCTTTCGACTAAGGATACCAGTTTTTAACCCAGTTTGACATTTTTAGACCAAATCTTACAATTGGTTACATTCTTGAAGTCGATTTTGAAATTTCCAAAAGATTTTGAGATGAGTACGATCATTGTTTCAAATAACTAAAATATTATAAGAAAAATTATAGGTTTACTTACCCATAGTAGCTAAACGTGGTCGTTTGATATGTGCTAATTTAGTGTGCTAACGAATAGTGGGTTAGCTTTGGTGGGTTTAGTTTTAACTTGGAGGTTAGTGAGAAGGAAAAACATTAAGGATATGGAGAAGGTGTCCGAAAGAGGGGAGTGTTTTGATACTATTTGGATTGGGAAAAGTAGAATGTCTTCTACTTTAATGGTGAGAATACAACCAGCTCTTGAAAATAGTCACCTCTTCCTTGATTCTTTTTCTTCTTAATTGTTGGGACGTTTTCTTCATTGTGTGGAACGTGTAATGAGAGAAAGAACGTTTAAACAAACGATATAATCGGTAGAATTTTTTACTCTTGACGTGTAAAATTTTCGAAACGATTCTTTTATTAACTTCTCTAGGTCGTATTAAAAGAGAAATAAATACTACTGTTGATGATCTCATGGATAAACATCGAGACCAAAGATTAAGAGTTATTGGGCTCTCGATCATGGCTACATCAAGCTTGGGTACCTTATTTAAGAATTGTAGGATATCAAATCAAAGCGAAGCCCTTATAATGAACTTAATATTGTACGAGCCAATTTGCTCCATATGAATGATTAAAATGCTAAGTTTTTTATTGATCACATTGGGTTAGACTTTTAAGAGAGGTAAGCAAAATGTATGTGATTTTGAATTTTTTTTTTTTCAAAAGCTTTGAAAATTGTATAAATGGTGTGCATCAAATGACATTAGAATATAGTGCTTTCTATATAAGACCAAGAGAATCTTTAGAAAAATTACTAATTTAAGTGTCTTTTGGGTTAACCTTTAATGTGATAGTGAACATAAGTAAAAGTGTCTTTTGGGTCCACTATAGCCTAGTAGTTGCACTCCCCTCACTATAGATATATTTCTGTCCATTTGATATAACCATGATTAGTAAGTCAATCCTTCACAGGTTGTTCGTAACTAGAGTTGGGTCAATTTACCGTTTTACCCCTGAAGTTACTTCTTGTTTCTTATGTCTCATTAATCCTCTAATGAACAATTGGTTTGTGGTCCAACCAGTAAACCGGATCCCTCTCAGTCCAATGAGAGGGTGGGGCCCCTTGTTCAAGACCTGGAGTCAGTACTTAAGGGAACTACTTCTCTTCTATCCCAAAAAGTGGGTAGGAGTGAATTAGATCTTGCACCTCACGTCTCGAACCATTTACCCAGTATTACCCTTAAAATGGGAGGCCTATTGAGTTGGCAAACTTGAGCCACTCTCACCCATGAAAATCTAAGGATAATTCCGAATAAACAGGAGTTCATGGTTAGCTCAGGATTAAGATCTAGTTACCTAGGTCATCGAATGAAAAGAAAATCAGTCTCAATAATAAATGACATTATAAAGTGAGAGTGATTTTCTTCATGGTCCGATCTTATGCAATGATAGGACGCCCCTACTCCACATGTACAATTTTAGTGATCTCATTGTTTATATCATATACAAAACTTAGCCGCATCCATAGTGTCCCCAAAATAAGGTACTCAGCCTTATCCCTGTACTATAAACCCTTTTGACTATATACTTGAACTTGATCCACTCTTATGTCTCTTTATATAGTTCAAGTAATCATACTATAGCCAAAGTGTTCTTAGTTTATTGGATTTAGATTAATGATCGTAAAGTTCACTTTATTCAATAACAATCTTTACTGAATAAACAACAATAATAACTTTTGTTCTTTTGAATTACATAACTCGCAGTCCTAGACTCACTAGGTGCCCTTCAAACACTTTAGCCGTGATGGGCTTTGTAAATAAATCAACAATGTTGTGCACTGAAGCTATCTGTGTGACGATCACATTTTCTCCTTGCACAATCTCCCTTATGAGATGATATTTGCTCTCAATATTTTTTCCTCGCTTATGGCTTCTTGGTTCTTTTGAATTTGCAACTGCTCCACTATTATCACAATAAAGAGTGACGGGAAGATACATATTTGGAATGGCTTCCAAATCAATTAAGAACTTTCTAAGCCATACAGATTCTTTTGCTGCTTCACAGGCAGCAACATACTGAGCCTCCATGGTGGAATCAACAATGCAACCTAGCTTTATGCTTCTCCATATTATTGCTCCTCCGTCTAGAGTGAAGACAGATCCTGATGTTGATTTCTTCGAATCTACATCGTTTTGAAAATTTGAGTTAGTGTACCCTGTAAGGATCAGATCCTTAGCACCGTACATTAGCATATAGTCCCTCGTTCTCCTAAGATACTTGAGGATATTCTTAACGGCAGTCCAATGAGCACGTCCCGGATTGAACTGATATCTACTGACAATTCCCACAGCATAGCATATGTCGGGTCGGGTACACAGCATGGCATACATCAGACTACATATCGCTGATGCATAGGGAATGTGTCTCATATCCTCAACTTCTTGAGGTGTCTTAGGACTTTGTTCCTTCGACAAATAATCCTTTCTTGAAGTCCTGCATCTTATATCGAATCAACATTTTTTCGATGTACGATGCCTGAGACAATGCTAGTAATTTGTTCTTGCGATTCCGAACAATTTGGATTCCAAGAACAAACTGAGCCTCTCTCAAATCTTTCATTTGGAATTGTGTCGCTAACCAATGCTTAATGTCAGTCAGAAATCCTACATCATTTCTAATGAGTAAGATATTGTCAACGTACAACACTAGGAAAGCTACTGTAGAGTTGACTATCCTTTTATAAACAAAGGTTCGTCAACATTCTGTTTAAAACCATAAGATTTGATCGCAGTATCAAACTTTATATTCAAAGATCAAGATGCTTGCTTCAACCCATAAATGGATCTTTTAAGCTTGCAAACCCTTTACTCGTGATCATGTTCAAATATTTTTTCAAGAGCTTCGAACTTGTGACGCATTAGGTAAAGATAGTCATACCTTGAATAATCATCAATAAAACTGATGAAATATTCATACCCTCCTCGTGCTCTGACATTCATTGGACCATAGAGATCTGTATGCACGAGTTATGAGTTTTCTTTGGCTCTATAACCTTTTTCGGAAAACGTTCGTTTAGTCATTTTACCCTCAAGAAAAGACTCACATGGAGATAAAGAGTTGTCTTCTAACTCATTTAGAAGTCCTCTTTTAACCAATCTCTCAATCCTATTGAGATTAATGTGGCCTAGTCTTAAGTGACAAAGATAGGTATTAGGAGAAATCTTTTGTCGTTTATTTTGAGTTTCAGCTATTTTAAACATCTTGGTATTTAAAATGGCTTTTGTTTCGCTCGGTTTTAACATATATAAGTTGTTTTCTAGTTTTGCAGAAGAAATATGAATACCTCTTTTGCAAATGAACACTTCATTGATTTCAAAAGATACTTTATACAACTGTTCTAATAAACAAGAGATAAATATTAGATTTGTTTTCATTACAGGAACAAAAAGTACATTATCTAATATAACGAATTTATCTCTAAAAAACAACTTTAAATTTCCTACTAATCTTTCTGAGACAACCTCTCCTGTTACAACCCTGAGTGTTATCTCACCGTCCGCAAGCATTCTCTAGGAACTAGTTTCTTGGTAAAAAGAACAAATTTGATTAGTCGCCCCTAAATCTAATATCCAAGTTGAGTTGTCATACTCTACTAAACATATTTGTACAACTAGTAAATCATATTTACCTTGTTGTGTCTTTTCGGCTTTCTTCTTAACAAGGTATTTTGGGCAGTTTCTCTTCTAGTGCCCATTTTCGTTGCAATGGAAACATTTTCCTTTAGCTGCTTTTTGAACCTTGTGTTTGCAGTTAGTAGAAATCTTATTTTTTCCTTTAGCTGCTTGTTGAAGATCTAGACTTATTTTTGGAGGATGATTCTCGTAGTAATTTCTTGGAGATAGCAACATTTGTTTCTCTTGTTTGTCCCTTGATCGTTAAGAGGGATTGATAAGTCTGTAGCTCATTGAGAAAAACAGTCAAGTTATATTCTATTTTGTTCATTACCACATTTGTGCGGAATTGAAAGAAGCTCTTCGGAAGAGACATCATTATAAAACTGACTTGACTCTTCTCATCAATGACAGCTTCATTTTCTTCTGCCACATTGAAATGGACCATCATGTCCAGGAAATGTTCTCTAACTTAAGTCCCTTCTTTCATTACAGCATTTGTAAATTTATTTGATGGCTTCATGTCTAAGGGAGAAGGACGGTTGTCCAAACATCTCTTTTAGAGATTCCATAATCTCTTTAGCAGTACCCATAACATCGTGTTTCTTAGCCAAAACATCAGATAAGCTGGCTAAAATGTACACTCGGGCTTTGTCATTTGCTTTTATCCATCTTCCATACGCATCCCAAACTGTTCGGTTTGCATTTGAGTTGGGGTTTGGAGGATATTCCTCGGTTAAAACAAACCTTAAGTCATCAATTACCAGTATTGTGTTAAGGTTTGATTTCCAAGTTGCGTAATTGTCGCCGTTTAATTTCTCAGAAGCGAGTAATTGTATAATTGAGTTTGTCATGCTGTGTGATACAAAGAAAATTCTATTAGTGATTTGACTTGATCCTATTTAATCAAATCAGTTTTAGCAAATGTAATAATGTACCCAAAAATTATTAATTTGCAACGATACTTTAGTGAGTTAGAGCAACTGCTACCGAGGGGCAGTCAATCACTCATTCACTAAACCAAGACATTCATGACTTTAAACACTAATCCCAGAATAACTCGTTCCGATAGTCTTTTTAGTTATCGCTATTTTGATCAAGAATATACTAACTCTTAGTAATTCTTCGTAAGTTTGACCCGCCATTTTCAGACCTCAGAGATCGGTCCCAACAATGCTATCGAATGAAAAAGCCAAAGTTGGGAACGGACCTAAGAAATCCTATCCATTTCTGAAGTTTGTGTTGTTTTGATTCCCATGTTACGACCCTCTGAATGGGTAGTTGCTCTAGGGCAACATGCAGGTGAAACATGGGAATCTCACGATGCAACCTAGTGGTGGAGACCATAGAAGGTATTGATATACTTCCTTCTCCCACATACTATAAAATACTTTCTCTATTCACCTTGTTATTGACTCATGCAAATACCTTCGGAATGGAGGACGCTCCCAGGGCGACGCAAGGCCGAGCATGAATCTCACGGTGTGAGTTTTCCAGAGAGCGTAAAAGGAAAACGATGTATCTCATATATCTTTTTCCTCCCACTAAGTATTTTAGACGGTTGGGTATACTTATTACTTAGGTATATTCTGGCTAATTAAATATAACTTAAGTCTAGGTGATTTTTCTAAAACTTATATCAGTTAAGCATGCTCATAAAACAGGGCTAACTAAGCTCAAGTACTGGTCCGATCTCCAGGTAGTAGGTGTTCCGTAAACCGTCAACTTAAGTACCTCACAACCTTAGACAAGATCTTGCCATGTGAGCTTTCACGTAACCGCAATTTTGTAAGACATCGACCTATTTTAACTATTAAAATTGATCGTGCTCGGTTCTTAACCCTAAATGAGCATGCACTTATCTTTATTATAGATTTTAACGTCTATCTCGTTTTATGACGTTGAAAATAACCTATAACATGCATCTAACATGCTTTATATAACAATTATATAATCATCCATTCCATGCAATAATATAAAAATTTATATCTATCACTCATGGAACCCTAAACAGGCATACTATACATTATAACACTTAAAAAATATTTGGAATGCATGAAACATGCTTAGCCTATGGTGGGATTTTAAATCTATATGACATACTTTATGCATATACATTTTCTATTTAATTAAAACATACATTAATAATGCATAATTAATTAAACACGCTAAAGTGGATTGGTTTTGGCATTTTAAAACAAACAATTAACTAAATTATTACATTAATAATTAAAAATAACTTGAACCGCTCCCGAGGATCACTAACTAGGCGAACCAACCCTTAAAAACGTTGAACCGGACTCCAAAGGCAGAAAAAACACCCGAACTGCATATTCCATCTTCTTCTTCGGTTAAGCTTGCTATCTCTTCCATTTTCAATCAATTACTAGTGGTGGGCTTGGACGGTTACAAATGGTATTAGAGCCAGACATCGGGCGATGTGCTAGCGAGGATGCTTGGGCTTGAAAGGGGGTGGATTGTGAGATCACACATTGATTGGAGAAAGTAACGAGTACCAACAAGGGTACTGAGTCTCAAAAGAGGATGGGTTGTGAGATCCCACAACAGTTGAAGAGGGGAACATTCTTTATAAGGGAGTGAAAATTTCTCTATGCGTTTTAAAAGCGTAAGGTAATTCCGAAATCTCGAAAAAGACAATATCTGCTAGCAATGAGCTTGGGCTATTACAATTTGCAAAGCCATGAGCACGTGTCATCATACAACACACAATTATAACCAAATGATGGTAAGGCCACTTACTTGGTTAGCCTTCGAAGCAATTACAACCATTTGACGTTAGCTTAATGCTGGCCTCTAAATTTTAATTTTCCCTAAGAAGTCCAACAACCATAAATTAAAATTCTATTATGGAAATTAACTCACCTACTTTTGCATAAAGTAATTTAAACTTACTCATAAGTATATAAACTAACTAAACCTACCTGTGCATTAATAATTTAAACTCGATTCTAAAATTTAACTAGCCAAAAGGTAGTCATACTAATTTAAGCTTATGAAAAATTGAAAGAAAAAAGTGTTCGAACGTATCAAACCCAAGCCGGATCAGCCAAAATATTAACCTAGAGCCGTCAAAAAATGTATTCTTTGAATGACTTTAAACAGTTCAAGTGGGCTTATAAAATGAAGTGATGGACCTCCCTTTTACCATAGGACAATACCATTAATTCTCTTAATAACATCTTTTCATGATACGGGGTTACAACACTACGAACTTTAAATATAATGTTTTAAAATGAAGTGATTGGCTAGATTAGGAGCTATTGATCTGCAAGTTGCATAAAACCTTTGGTCCATTAGCTCAGTTTGTTAGAACGTCGCACTAATTAAGTGCGAAGGTAGCATGTTTGCCACTTGGATGGGTCAATTTCATTAATTCTCAATGATATCTTTAATGATACGGGGGTAAAGCACTACAAACTTTAAAAGATAACGAACTAAAGTTTTAAGTTATTATGCATAAAATTATGTAACCTAAACTCGATTGACTGGTTTAGGAGCTACTACTCTGCAATGAGTATAAAACTTGTGGCCTATTAGATTAGTTGGTTAGAACGTCGTGTTAATAACATGAAGGTTGGATGGGCTAATTTCATGATGACTTGAAATTAGAGAGTTTTAAGTTTTATTATGCATAAAATTATGTAACCTAAACTCGATTGGTTAGATTAGGAGCTACTACAGGTTTGCCACTTGCATGGTTAATTTCATTCATTCTCAATAATGATATATTTAATGATACTAGATTTAAAAGATAATCACTTATAGTTTTAAATTTATTATGCATAAAATTATGTAAGCAAAACTCGATTGACTAAATAAGGAGCTATCGATCTACAATGTTCATAAAACCTATGGCCTATTAGCTCAGTTGGTTAGAACGTCGAGCTAATAATGTGAAGGTCGTTGGTTTGACACGTGCATGGGCCGATTTCATTTCTTCTTAATAATATCTTTTCATGATACGGGGTTACAACATTACGAACTTTAAAGATAATGACTTAAAGTTTTAAGTTTATCATGCAAAAAATTATGTAAAGATTGATTAAATTAGGAGCTATCAATCTACAATGTGCATAAAACCTATGGCTTATTAGCTCAGTTGGTTAAAGTGATGTGCTAATATCGTGAAGGTTGCAGGCATGACACCTGCATGGGCTAATTTCATTTATTTTTAATTATATCTTTTCATGATACGAGTTAAAACACTATGAACTTTAAAAGATAATGACTTTTTTAAGTTTATTATGCATAAAGTTATGTAAACGAAACTCGATTGATTGGATTAAGAGCTAACGATCTATAATGTGCATAAAACTTATGCCCAATTAGCTCAGTTGGTTAGATTGTTGTGTTAATAACGTGAAGGTTGAAGGTTCGACAAATTACATAGGCCAAATTTTGTTAATTCATAATAATATCTTTTCATGATACGGGGTTACAACACTACGAACTGTAAACCGATAAGACCTGCGAGGTAACCTTTCACATTCACAATTTTTCCTTAGTCGTTCGATATGTTCTTCTACGAAGGATGAAATTCGAGGATTTCTGAGGGTCCTTTTAGGAACAAGGAGGTAAATGAACTTATTTTGGCAGTTCGATATGTTCTTATACGAAGGATGAAATTTGAGGATATCTGAGGGTCCTTTTAGGAACAAGAAGGAGGTAAATGATTTTATTTTGGCCGTTCGATATGTTCTTCTACGAAGGATGAAATTCGAGGATTTCTGAGAGTCCTTTCGGGAACAAGAAGGAGGTAAATGAACTGACTTTGAAGGCTAGATTCAGTATTGCGACTCTCAGGAGAGAAAATTTCCGGCAAGCCACATGTCAACTTGTTGGAGGGAAAGCGCGTTAGACAGCCTGAGGGACACGTATTGACAATTGGGTGAAATAACGCGTTATGCGCATTGTCAGGAGAAAATTTTCCGACAAGCCACGTGTCAACTTGTGGGACAGAAAGCGCGTCAGATAGCCAGCAAGCCACGTGTCAACTTGCAAGAGGAAAAGCATGTCAGACAGCCTGAGGGACACGTATTGACGATGGATGGAATAAAGCGTCACGCGTGTTGTAAGGTGACGCGGCTCCACTCGATTTGCGACCTGTGGTAGCTCTTCCAACCCATGCCCACGTCTAACCCAGTTTGACTAGAAGGATGTTCGACCCGATCAGTATGGTGCCATGCTTCAATGTATAGAATCTCACTTCCCAATGCACTCCTCCGGTTTTGAACCCACCACTCATCAGTAGCTGACCTCTATCTCTCCACACCTTCTTCAATTCTCTTCATAAGCTCACAAATTATCTTCTCATTCTCTTCCTTCTCCTTATTTAGATAGAAACAACTCTCACTCAGCTCAGCCACTTCCTTTTTGTTAAGGATATTTAGTAATAAATTATAGTTTACCATATATATTATATTTGATATTTTATTATAAGGCAAATATCTAATATTTGCTTTATTATCATACGTATCTTTCCATTTATTGTTATTTCCATTTATTACTATTTCCATATCCTTGTAATTCATTTGATTATAAATAAGATAACTTTCACACCATTTAGGTGTGGTGGATTAATCAAACATTCACACTTTTCTAACCTTTCAATTTCCATTTCTAAAAGCTTTCTTTTCTTTTTTAATCTCTACTTTATCTTTCAAAAGGCACTCGTTCAGGAATTTCAACGTCTGCAACTGAGACTTCTCTACAAATTTATTAGTGGTAGATTTTGGTTGTTGCTCTAAATCTCTATTCTACTTCTGATGATTTAGAAGTTTCTTTGGCTCGTTTGTCGATCGTGTGTTTAATCTAGATTCCTTCTTCGATTTTTTCGTCTCTAATATCGCGATTTTTCCAAATCTGCTGTGTATCCCCTCATTTCCAATGGCTTCCACCGCTTCACAACTACGGCCATCGTCTTTTTCTTCGCCGTGTTCTTTCGCTTTCAGATCTTCATTTCGAGCCATCAAGAGAAGACCTTCGTTTGTTGCGTCATCCAAGGCTAGGTTGATTGTTTTTTCCACCTTTTTATCGACTCGACAATTGTTTGCAAAATGCCTCTCTGCCGTAATTGTAACATTTGTCGAAGTTACAATCGTTCGCATAGTGACCATATGTGTGACATTGGTAACACTGAATGTTGGAGTAAATTGATTGGCTGCCTCTTCCTCGACTGTGTCCTCTTCCATGCAAATTTTCTTGGCTCGATTGTCCCTTCTTCTTATAGTATCCTTCATGACTGCTGCCTTGACAATCATGACCATTTTTACTACTTTCACGGCCAAAACCTCTACCTTCAAAATTTAGAGAGTAGAGTACCTTTTCATCTTTGATTGACGCCTTGGTTTGAAGTGCTTGATCGACACCTTCATTTCGATTGAGTTGTTGGTTAATGACCTTAAAATCTTCTCCAAAACCCGCGTCTCGACTAACATTTCTCCATTTTGGTTGAGTTGGTTTAACACATTGTGTACATGTGTGATGTAGTCAAATACACTTTCTAACTTCTTTATCTTCATGCTCTCCAACTTGCCACGAAGAGTTTTGAGACGCACTTGTTTGACTCGATCGATTCCTTTGAACATTTTTCCTAAAGTGTCTGATGCTTCTTTTGAAGTAGTTGCACTGGCAAGCTTCTCAAAGCCCGACACGTCAACGACTTGGAACTACATGTATAGTGCCCCCTCATCCTTTGATCGCACCTCTTTTAACGTCTTGTTTTGTGCTGCTGTATAAACCGTGGTATCTTTTGGTTATTCTAACTCTTCTTCGACCACCTCCCATGCATCTTGAGAACCAAGAAAAGTCTTCATATGAATGCTCTAATTCTCGTAGTTTGTCTTCATTAGTTGTGGTAGCGACATTTGACCCGTCACATTCACCATTGGCTTGATACAAATTTTTTAAACAAAACTAATAAATTTGTGAAATAAGTCTCACATACACTAACGATAGAAGGAGACAAAGAACACTCTGTTTATCTGAAAAAACCTTCTATTGCTTCTCTATTTCTTTTCTTTTTTTTCTCTGCTCTACTTTACCATTTTACAATAAATGTATTTACAACGTATTTTAAAACTAAATATAGACATAAGAATGTCATTGTTTCCTAACAGTCATGGTTCATATAAAGATTCTTGGCCTTTCATCTTCAACACTCTTGGCCTTTCCCTATAAGACTGACTCTTGATTTAAAACCCACTAAAATTCTCCATGGGGAATCCGATCCCAGCCACTTCCTTGCGATGAATCCCTTACCCTGATCCCCACACAAATAAATAGAGAATTTCGTGGAAATGGAGAATGAAATAGATGGTGGTGATGATGGCAGGGAATGGACATCTCTACCTGTAGCCCCTGCACATGTCGTGTTTTATGGTTGTATGACATATACTATGTTATGTATATGATATGATATACGATATGTTGCATATAAGTTACGCTATGATATCATATACACTATTCTAGGACTATGAGACATTAGAAAATCATGTATTGTTAATTATTAAAAATATGAAATGAATCAAGTATTTATATCTCATACGAACAATATGCTAGGAATAGACCGAAGGTATGACTAGCATCCTAGCGCCATGAATATATGTCATGCTTTAATGTTATAGGATCTCATGCATTTTGTATACCACGTGCATCGAGATACTTCTATATTATGTTTAGTACACCCTATGCCTATGAAACATTAGAAAAACCATGTATTGTTAATCATGAACAATATGACAAGAATCAAGTATGTATGTCTCATAGGAACGTTCTGTCGTGTTTTAATTTTAGGGATCTCATGCACTTTATATGGGAGGTGCATCGGGATACTTCCCTATTATGATTAGTATAGACACATAACTTACAATATTTATGTTCCTTATGATATATGCAGGTCTTTTCCCTTCATGGTATTTGGTAGTGTGAGTGTGCACAAGCTCGACGAGGCAGACCCATAGAGTACTCTCATACCAACCGCTCTTGTGGTCAATGTGCACATTCATGGGTCGTGTGTAGGGAAGTACAACATATTCAACTCTGCTTGGACAAAAAAGCAAAGCCTAAGCCCATGCCACAATGTATTCAAAAAAGGATATGTCCCACTATATTACACGTGATCCATATTCTGACCGTAACAGTTGAATTACTTACTGAGTATTTATTAAAGTACTCAAACCACATGCTACTCTTATTTTAAAGTAAAGGTAAGATATCCATTTACGAATGACAACATTGCGATTAGGCCAAGGAACCAAAGTTAAGGTAGTTGCATTCATGTTATTTTTAATGATCCTTAGGTTAGATTAGGGCGATGCTTTATTTTTATTTAACCTAATGTTATCTATTTTCCACTATGTTGTTCATAACAATATTGTTTTAATGAGTTCATTATGAACATTTAAGTCCATAGCACCATTTATGAAATGTTGTAAATGAATTCTTTCATGCATAGTAGTAATGTCATGTATGCCGTGACTATATTTTTTAATAGGAAAATAGAGTAGTTGGTTATAAGAACCTGAATAAAAAGGGATAAAAATCGGTGTCCTCTAACAAGTGTAGATATTTTTTGCAGATTATCCAGGAAGTTCAATCTCAAAATCATAGTGATTCTGAAGCTCTCAATGCCGGTTTAAGCTTCCCCTGTCAAGTTGAAAGTTTAGGCAATAGTTTGGAACAAGAATTGAGCTCTTTTCCAAAAGGCATAACAAGTTATTCATACAATTCAATCTTAGTTTTGAAAGCTTTTTTCCATTCATCTCGTTTATGCCTTCTAATTTAATGATATCCAGATTTCAAATCAATCTTTGTAAATAGATATGAACCATGCAATTCATCATGCATATGGTCTAGCCTAGGAATAAGACGTCGATACTTTACAGTGATTTTGTTGATGGCTCAAGAATCCACGCACATGTGCCAAGTTCCATCTTTCTTTGCCATCAATAAGACTGATACAGAACATCGACTCAAACTCACTCGTATATAGCCCTTCTCAATTGGAAATGACTGCACTCGGAATGAAATCTATTTTATGTTCAATATCTCTAATGAGATGTAGTCTTTTAGGTACTTCATCTTGGAACACATTCTCAAAATCTTCTAAAAGAGATTGAAACATATAAGGCAAATAAAAATTGTTATCGTTAGAGACAAAACATTCTTACTTGTACATAAGTATAAAGATGGTTTTTGTGGAAACATTCCGATTCTAACTGCTCCAACTATAGCCAAACAACTCACTTTCTTTCATTTTTTTTTTCAATTTCATTATTCTTTTCACTATTTTTAGCTTTCAATTCCACCTCGTTCTCTTGGATTACTTCTTCAACTAGCTTATCTTGGTCACTTTTCTCACTATGTGTGACAACTTATCCATTCTTTATGATCATGACTCAATTGTTAGGACAATTACGACTAACAATAGTTCATGATTGTACAAACAATAGTTAAATATGTTTAGGATCTCACATACACAGCTCACTAATATCAAACACAAATGTTCTAGATTTAGATAGAATAAGAAAGAATGTGAATAAAAGTTTTTTTGATTTTGAAATAAAGATATAAATGGTCTAAAATAAATGCTAAGGACAATTTATAATGAACAAATATGATAAGGATTTCTTTTTT
>NW_019272088.1:312555-322380 GCF_002738345.1 Cucurbita maxima | reverse complement strand
TTTTTGTAGGTTTAGAAATTCGCCAACTATTCTCCAGTGGCAAGATCAGGAGTCATATATGTCATATAGTCATATATTGCATATTCGTCAACTCACCTATTGCAACTTGAATCAATATTAGGAGAAATGGTAAGAGCATAACTAAATTACTTGATTTCTAGTATGCTTAGAAGAGTTAAACTGAGTGGCACCAATGGCCGAGAATAGCTTAGATAAGCTAAATAGGGCACAACGGTAATAACTCAATTTTAAAACTTTCAAAGTACAACTATAATAACTCAATTTTCAAGGCTTCAAATTATTTTTCATGACATGACAGGGAAAAACATTTGATAAAAATTGGAACAAGATTCAAAAAATAAGGACAAAAACTCGTAACACATAGAACTAACGTGACAAAGAAAAAAATTGATAAAAATTGGAATGAGATTTGAAAACTAAGGACAACAACTCGTAACATATAGAACTGACAGCTCGAAACGACCCTCCTCTGTGACCTTAACTAACAACTAGTGATCCCCCAAAAAGAAAAAATAATATATAGTGCAACTAAATAAGTAACCTACTTGTAGGCAGTAATCGAATCCTTGGTCGAGCGAGTTGCCACGGGTATTTCTCTAGGTTATAGAAAGTCCAGGTGTAGATTATATGTAACGACCCTAGTTTTCTATGGATATAGAGTCACTAGAATATGCATGATGTAACTGCTTTATGCGAAAATATTTTTTATGTTATGTTTTTGTATCGAAGGTACCTCTAAAAATAACTCAACATTATTATTAGGGAATGATTAAGACTATATAACAATGTTAGGAATCACGAACCTCCATAATTAAATTTTTCCACATACTAAAATGGAATGATTCATTACCATTGCTAAAAAGAGAGCTTGAACCTCCCCAACCTTATCGTTAACAATCATGCACTCTAACCAACTGAACTATTCCAACAAATTATGAGTATTAGCCTAGATATTGTCTACTTTGGCTCCTTATGTGTCGTCGTCAACCTCACAGTTTTAAAATACGTCTAATAGTGAGAAATTTCCATATGCTTATAAGAAATGTTTCATTCTCTCCCCAACCGAATTCAATTCACTCCATCGTGAGAGGGCACATGGGTTCAAATCCCACTTCTGGCAACTTTCATAATAACTACTAGGGTAAGTTTTCTTTTGTTCATTCTTGATTTCTTTTATACTTTTTCTTAATACACATTTCAAAGTCCTTATCACAAGTGTTTAACTTAATAAATTGTACTTGGAGTAGGCATACAAAACACACACAAGTATTATTCTTTAGAATTTAGAATGATTTTAGAAATTATTATAAACACTAAAAACGATAATCTTATATTTTCACTCTGTCAAATTGAAACTCTAAACTTTCAAATTTATATGTATTTTAAGAGCATTAAATAGGTCAACCACCTATTATACATTCAAATGGAATATTCATGGATAATTTGTATGCTAATTAAATCAATACAAATAAATAATATTGTTTCATCGGAATAAGTCACCAAAATTAAAAGTCTAACCCTCTTATCCTCGAGGTCTTCAAGTTATCTAAGTCTTATCTTAAATAGTAACCCTATGATCATGCATCCAATAACTTAAAGTTTAGGCATACTTAAAGTTAAGAGTTTAAAGCCATACTTACTTGGTCTCGGTAGGGAGTCCTCCTAAGCTAGGACATAAAGAAACCTTGGGCTCTGATACCACTCTGTAAGGATCGGGCTGTCGCGATGGTTCCAAAAGACGGGTAAATTTTTTGTGAAATAAACAAAAGAATTTTAAAAATTATATTTACATAATATCAAAATAAAGTTTATACATAAGTATTTAAAACACAAAATAAGGAACAAGCACAAAACATTTTAAAATAAATGGGTTGAGGACAACGAGTGAGGTTTGTCTGTGGCACCTGCTTCAAAGTCTGCTCCGACGTTGACCAACTCTTTATTACCTAAAAAAATGGAGAATAAAGAATGAGACAAAGACTTTGTAAGTATCCTACTTGTAGGCTCTTAATCGTGTCCTTAATTTTCTAGGGTAGCACATTCTTTTTTGTTGTCTTGTTCTTGTTCTTGTTATTATTGTAAGTACTTAAGTTCTCCAGTTCTTGTTCTTGAGTTGGGGATCTTATCTTGATTATCCTGAGGATCTTGGTCCTTAGATTATGAAACGTTTGTTATTCTTTCAAGGCCTTAGTACATAGTTCTTGGTTCTTGGTTAATGACTTTAAAATCTTCTCCAAAACCCGTGTCTCAGCTAACATTTCTCCATTTCGGTTGAGTTGGTTTACCAGAGTTTGTACATGCGTGATGTAGTCAGATACACTTTCTGATTCCTTCATCTTCATGCTCTCTAACTTGCCACGAAGAGTTTGGAGACACACTTGCTTGACTCGGTTGATTCCTTTGAACACTTTTCTTAAAGTTTGTGACGCTTCTTTTGAAGTAGTTGCATTGTCAAGCTTCTCAAAGCGCGACTCGTCAACGACTCGAAACAACATGTATAGTGTCGCCTTATCCTTTGATCGCACCTCTTTTAACGTCTTGTTTTGTGCTGCTATATAACCCGTGGTATCTTTTGGTTCTTCTAACCCTTCTTCGACCACCTCCCATGCATCTTGAGAACCGAGAAAAGCTTTCATATGAATGCTCAAATTCTCGTAGTTTGTCTTTACTAGTCGCGGTAGCGGCATTTGACTCACATTCGCCATTGGCTTGCTATAATTTTGTTAACGAAAACTCATAAATTTGTGAAATATGTCCCACACACACTAACGATAGAAGGAGACAAAGAACACTCTGAAAAAACCTTCTATTTCTTCTCTGTTTCTTTTCTTTTTTTACTCTACTCTACTTTATCATTTTACGATACTAATAACAAAGGTATTTATAAGGTTTTCTAAAACTAAATATAGACATAACAATGCCACTATTCCTAACCCTTAAAAAGTCATTTATAAAGATTCTTGGCCTTCATCTTCAAAACTCTTACCCTCCAAGACTGACTCTTGGATTTAAATCCCACTAAAATTATCCATGGGGGAATCTGATCCCTGCCACATCCTTGCCATGAATCCCTTACCCTGATCCCCACACAAATAAATAGAGATTTCATGGAAATGGAGAATGAAATAGATGGTGGAGATGATGACGGGGAATGAACATCGCTACCTGTGGCCCCTTCACATGTCGTGTTTTATGATTGTATGACATATACTATGTTATGTATATGATATGATATACGATATGTTGCATACAAGTTACGCTATGATATCATATACACTGTTCTAGGACTATGAGACATTAGAAAATCATGTATTGTTAATTATTAAAAATATGAAATGAATAAGTATTTATATCTCATACGAACACTATGCTAGGAATAGATTTGAGGTATGACTAGCGCCATGAATATATGTCATGCTTGATGTTATGGGACCTCATGCATTTTGTATACCACGTGCATCAAGATACTTCTATATTATGTTTCGTACACCCTATGCCTATGAAACATTAGAAAAACCATGTATTGTTAATCATGAACAATATGACAATAATCAACTATGTATGTCTCATAGGAACATTATGTCGTGTTTTAATGTTAGGGATCTCATGCATTAAATATGGGAGGTGCATCGAGATACTTCCCCATTATGATTAGTACAAACATATACCTTATAATATTTATGTTCCTTATGATATTATGCTGGTATTTTCCCTTCATGGTATTTGGTAGTGTGAGTGTGCACAAGCTCGACGAGGCAACCCCATAGGGTACTCCTATACCAACCCACCTAGTGGTCAATGTGCACATTCATGAGTCGTGTGTAGGGAAGTACAACATATTCAACTCTGCTCGGATTGAAAAGCAAAGCTCAAGCCCGTGCCACAATGTATTTATGAAAGGATAGGTCCCACTATATTACATGTGATTCATATTCCGACCCTGATAGTGGGATTACTTACTGAGTATTTATTAAAGTACTCAAACCACATGCTACTCTTATTTTAAAGTAAAGGTAAGATACCAATTTACGGATGACAACTTTGCGTTCAAGGCCAAGAAACCAAAGTTAGGGTAGTTGCATTCATGTTATTTTTAGTGATCCTTAGGTTAGATGAGGGCATTGTTTTATTTTTATTTAAACTAATATTTTCTGTTTTCCACTATGTTGTTCATAACAATATTGTTTTAATGAGTTCACTATGAACATTTAAGTTCATAGCACCATTTATGAAATGTTGTAAATGAATTCTTTCATGCATAGCAGTAATGTCATGTATGCTGTGACGATATTGTTTAATAGAAAAATAGAGTAGTTGGTTATAAGAACCCTGAATAGAAAGGGATAAAAATATGTGTCCTCTGACTAGTGTAGATATTTTTTACGGATTATCCAGAAAGTTCAATTTCAAAATCATAGTGATTCTGAAGCTCTCAATGTCGATTTAAGCTTCCCCTGTAAAGTTGAAATTTTAGGCAATAGTTTGGAACAGCAATCGAGCTCCCAATAGTAGGCAATAAGTTTTTAGATTTTGGGTCTCCTTCTCTGAGATTTCTTCAAAATTCAAGAGCAATTGTACACCATTTCTCTTCAAACTTGTTCTTACAATGCTGAAAGTGCCAAGAAATCATTCTCCCAATCCAATTCGTCGATACACGTAAATACGTCAAGCAAAGACGATCCCAATTGCACCTCCAAAGAATGTTTCCATAGAAGACAACGAAGAGAAATAACCTCAAGAACAAGCAAAATTCAAAAAAATCTATTTTGGGCTCAAATTAGGGGTAAGTTTCAAAATCCCATCTACAATCTCTTTTCCTTCAAATTAAGGATTCCTTTCGCTTCAAAGCAAGAAATTACTTCTACTCCATTTTTACGAACTATGAAGCCAAGAAAATTAACTTTTTCCATGTAAAAACTACACTTATTAAAATGAGCATAAACTTTCTCTTTCCTAAGCATAATCAAAAGTTACTTAACATGCTTTACATGCTCATACAAAGTCTTTGAATAAATTAAAATATCATCAAAATGTACAACAACATGCCTTCCTAAATATTCTATCAAAACGCGATTCATTAAGATAAATGTACTAGGAGCATTAGTTAACCCAGAAGGCATAACAAGTCATTCATACAATCCAACCTTAGTTTTGAAAGCTCTTTTCCATTCATCTTGTATATGCCTTCTAATTTAATGATATCTAGATTTCAAATCAATCTTTGTAAATAGATATGAGTCATGCAATTCATCAAGCATATGGTCTAGCCTAGGAATAGAACGTCGATATTTTACAGTAATTTTGTTGATGACTCAAGAATCCACAAACATGGACTCAAGGCTTAAAATCATTTTTCATGACACGTACTGGCAAAGAAAAAATTTGATAAAAATGGAACAAGATTCGAAAAATAAGGACAAAAACTCGTAACACATAGAACTGACGTGACAAAGAAAAAATTGATAAAAATTGGAACGAGATTTGAAAACTAAGGACAACAACTCATAACACATGGAATTGATTGCTCGAGACGACCCTCCTCTATGACCTTAACTAACAATTAGTGATCCCCAAAAAAGGAAAAGTAATATATAGTGCAACAGGCTAGATAAATTTGAATTGGGTGGCATATTTTACTCGATTTTTCTTACTTCTCACTACTTTTTTTTTATTGTTAAAATTATTTTCCTACTAGCACGTTTTAATTCAATGAAATTTTTTTAAATTCCTACCTCATATCAGAACTTAAATAAAAACTTCATTTTTATTAAAAGACCTATATGAAAATTTTGTTAGGTTATCTAATGCTTATTCATAACTTACTTAATGACTAGCTATGCATAATAAGACAATAATTAAATAAAGGGTTATATAATAAACAATCATGTAAAATTATTTATTCTTGCATTTTCTCTCCTATTTTTTATTTTTATGTAAATGTGAGTGATTGTGGGGTTCTTAAAAAGTGTGCCAAAAAAAAGAACACGTAGGTAAGGTTGAGTTTCTATCCAACCCCAAATTGGAGTTAATTGCTTATAATCAACCCATGTGTTTGAATTAAGTCTCATTTTCAAGAGAAGAGGACGATATAAATCTCTATTCGAAAACAAGTCGCAACACCATTGAAGAAATGAAGATCATGCAAATTCTCCAGTCTTTTGTTGTTTGTGTTTTCGTTTTGGCCTTTGCCTACAAACTCAAACAATATATTTGTTGTATATCTATTTACTTTTTTTACGTAGTTTATTTTTACTGTATTAAGAATACGAGTAAAAATTCATATGATAGAGAGTAGAAATAAATTGCTTAAGAAATTAAGTAGAATTTCAAAAGAGTGAAACTAAAAATGAAAACATTCAATAAAATTTTTGGTTTTTCATTTGAAAGATATTTCTATAAGAAAATTTGAATTGATATATCAATGGAAGAATTGAAAATATAAGGGCTCATTTTGTAATCCTAGCTTTCCTTTTGAGCGCATTCAATTCTCAACTTCCATTGACAAAGTGGGAAGCCGTGATTTGGAACCATCCTTCAAATTCACCTCTTGAGACTCATTACAAATCTAAAGACGAAGATTTAGGTTAGTAGAGAATATATATATATATATATATATCTACATACTCATGATGAAATTCATGTTTTTATTTTAAGTTTTGAAATTTAAAAAACAAAAAATTAAACTATTTAATTTTTGCATAATATTTATTAGGTTTTTAATGGTTTTATTTTCGTATTTAATGTTTTTATTTTAGAATATTTCTTAAAATTTATATGTATATATTTATCTTAGTTTGGGTGTATCTAACCTAAAATTTCGGATTTGCTATGGACTTAGGCATGTATATCATCAATCCAAGAACCCAATTCTATTGGGACTTTAAGGAGAATTTTTTTCGAACCACATTGTTTTGGTGTGACTTTGAAAGCAAATTAGGGCATGCCTCATTTGAGGTTTTCTGGTCTGGAAAGGGAACATGACTTTTTGATCGATAGGATAATGAAATATGCATATGGTTGGCAGATAAGAATGGCTTTTCATTATTTAATAATCCTTTAAACAAATTTGAGTTCCTGCACGGATGGCAAGGTTGTTCTCCACCTTATTAAATAATGATCTAAGTTAGTGGATGAAAATTTCGCATCTTTATTGCTTTTGTGGAATAAACCTTTCTGAGACCAACAAAGAAAATAAAGTTGTTTCCGTTATTTACTATGTGAACAAAACGCGAAAGGTAAAATAATTATGGAAAATGAAAACGTGTACGACTCCCGCGTAAATGATTGTAAAATTATTGTGGTGGCTGGGATTTGGGCTTAAATCTCCATTGCTACATCATGAAATTCTTGCCACTAAACTATAGCTACTTATTGGCTAAGTTTTCACGACCATAACATAAAATTCTCACAATTAAACTACCACTACTTGAGGTTATCTTTTAAATTTGTTATTAAGTTACTCTAAATACTTTGAATTAAATTCTGGTCGTTGATTTTGATGGGCAATATCAAGACCGTTGTGAGTTAGATTCAAATTCTCACAATTAAACTACGACTACTTGAGGAATGACATATCATGGATCTAAATTAAATGAGTGAAGTATTTTTCTTCAATCTTGCATGGACTTTCATTCCTTCCACCTGGACTTTTGTTTTTATTTTTAACTATTACATAAACAATTTGATACACGAAAAAATATATCTAATTTATTATATCATTAAAGTTTATCAATTGATGTACTTAAAATGCATTTTAAATGAGTACGAAAATTTAAAAAATTTAGATTATATATCGAGTACAATCGATTACTTGTTGTCAAATGACTCTAATTTTTCATTAAAAAATAAGGTCCCTACCACATGCATGTCATGACTACCAAATGGAGAAATCCTTTAAAATAATTTGCTAAAACAATGCTATGGACCAAAGATTACCATTCAAACCAACAAATATCGAAATCAAAATACAATAATTTAAAATAATGCAACACACTTATTAAATCTAAGGGCTGCTACATCAAATGCAAATGCAACTACCTTGACTTCACTTCCATGGTCTCAATAGTGACATCGTCATTCATACATTGTTTGCTTACCTTTACCTCAAAAAGAAGTAGCACGTGACTTGAGTATTTAAAAATACTCAGTAAGTAATCCCAATATTCAGATTAAAAAATGCAATCACATACAATCATGATGGGATCTATCTTTTCTTAAGACATCCTGACCTTATTCTCTACTTCAAGTTCGAGTAAGGTTTGATGTGTAGTACTTTTCTATTCACGAAACACACATGCGCACATGGACCCATTAAGTGAGCTCGTATACATACCTCAAGGGTCTGATGGCAAGCTAGCGAACACTAACGTTGCCAGAAACCACAAAGGGAAAGGAGCATGGATAATATCATAGTGTACATAATAAGAAAGTGTACACATGTGTACTAGTCATAAGGAGAAAGTCTCTCGATGCATGTGACATGCGAAATGAATGAGGTCTTATAATTTTGAATCATGATACATAGTTATGATGCAAATCATACCTCCATTTTATTTTTCATGACATAGCATTCCTATTAGACATACATACGTATACTGGACAAATATTTTATGGTTGGTTAATATACATGGTTTATCAATGTCTCATAGGCACAACGTGAACATGTTAACATAATACGTGTGGTGTAATATGTGAAGGTTCAAGCATTATATATCATTCATATCGCAACGTAGATTCATAACATATATATCATTCATATCATAACATAAAATGTAACACCCCTAAGTTTCTTAAGCTAATTAGTGACGCAACTCATGCCTTCTTAAATCATAAATGCGGAAATTCATAATAGACATGTACTAACTTAAAATTCAACCATTTTAAGGGAAAATCAAGCTTCACACAAACACCTAACAAAATTGACTAAAATCAAGTATGTCCTATCAGGTACCTTCTGATGTTCATAGAACCTTTACCTTTACTGGAGAGATTGAGTTAATACCTGTCTTGAGTATTTTATAAAATACTAAGTAAGTGATCCAACTGTTGAAGTTTGATACGTAAACACATGCAATATATGAGTGAGACCTATCTTTTATAAACATAACATGGCGTTGGGCTCTTATAGTTTCGGGAAGGATTAGATGCAAGGTACTTCTTCATACACGACCTACGTCTATGCACACGGGCCCACAGGGTGGGCTCGTATCGTACCCCTGAGCTTGACTTGGTCCGGCACAACACATTATAGGTCACCACTGTTGAAATATCATCACTAGCCCAATAGAGTCAAGCCTAATAATTGTAAGAGCTCATTGTATATTTATTTTAGTAGAGATTTTAGGAAAGATATCTAGAGTAGAGATGTTAAGAGAAAGAGATCTAGATGTTTTAGGAGAGATCTAGATATTTTAGGAAGAAGATTTAGATTTGTTAAGTCTAGATTTAGATTGGTCAGGTCTAGATTGCATAGGCTTTAATTTAAAGACCCCTCCACCCTACCTAGGTCTTCATATAAGAAATCCAAAAACTAGTAGTATTCTACAGAGTCTTGTATTCTCTTATCGATTGGTTTTAATAAAGACTGCAAGTGTTTCCCACAGAGAGTTGTGTTCAACAATTGGTATCAGAGCCATGCCCTAAACTTAGTCGTGTCAATAGATAGGCAAATCCTCGAATGTCGAACAAAGGACTCCAAAAAGAAAAAGGAGTCAAGCCTCCTCGAAGGCAGTAAAAAATGACTAAGACTCCAAAAGAGTCGAGCCTCGATTAAGGAGAGGCGTACTTTGTTCGGGGGGGGGGGGG